>NC_134409.1:121790640-122090640 GCF_038048845.1 Mixophyes fleayi | reverse complement strand
GTGCATACTGGAACAGGTAGTACCAAAATAGCTGGCAGTAGTCCCTTAATAGTTCAGGCAAGAAGAGCAGGGAAATCAGCACAGCTCACGTTATCATCTGCGGCACAATTTTTATGCTGCTTGTTCCATTTCGGACTTTAAACCATGTCACTACACTTGAAAAATTCCATTGATCTCTTAGTGAGTGCCTTGCCATAACTAGGAGTTATCATGAGAGGTTCAACCATTTTTTTGCAGTATTGTTTCCATTCTTATCAATAACCCATTCTTATGGCCCATTCTTTTCAATGGGATTGTATGCTACATGCCGAAACCCATTGAAATGTATGGGCCATAGAAATGAAATGGCCATATAGATAAAATGAGCAGCATGGAACTAGTAATTGTTTTTTTTTAACTATATAGGAATAGATTCAATGTATCTCTATTAATATGTGATCAAAGCAGGATCTCTCCGGAACTCCACCTCTTCACCAGCCAATCACAAGTGGCTAGCGTGGGAAACCGATTGTGATTGGCTGAGCAGCTATTTAATCTCCTGGTTATTAATTCTTCTCTAATTCTGTGGTGGGATTGAAGCAAAGCAGTCGCATTGTCTCTTATGTTTGTTTTATTTTTATTTCTAGTGGATTAAAAAAAGATTTTCCTATGGACTACAAGAAGATTTTTCCATTTGGAGTTCAACTATAGAACAGCAGTTTAATTTTTGTGTGTCTCCGCTGCTCCCAAGGCATAGAGTCACCAACTTTACACTGATCAACTTGGGCTGGGTCTGCTATTACAGGGAATCACACACTGCTGGTTTACATGGTAATATTTGGAATCAGCTCCGGCCCATTGTCCACTTTCATTAGTGGGAACAAGCCATGGTTGTCTAGCCCAGGGGCTGATTGAAGATTTGGGGAGGAGGTTCAGGCTGCCAGAAACTTACTTATATTTAATTCACTGAACTTTTTCAATTCATTTTAATAGCGCATACATTTCAATGGGGTTTCTGTATGTGGCACACATGTTTAATGCCCCAATTAAAATGAATTTGGAAAAGCTTTGAGACACTTGTTTCTTGCAAACACAGGCGAACACATCCAGCGCATCTCAGGTATACCACGTGTGGGTGCATACGCAGGCACATAGCTTTTATATGCGTTCTCACATTCCACGCTGTTGTGTGCACGTGCAACACCAGCAAGTAATGAAAACGTCAATTGAAATATTAAAGGACAGCTTCTCCCATCTGAAATTCCATATGTCAACATCCACAGCTGTAAAATGGGGACACGTTAGTTCATACACTAGAGGCAGAGCTGTGGGCCCTGGTGCTGGGAAGTGGGGAGGAGGGAATGGGGCCCACAGCTCACTAGTTCCCCCGTGCAGTAGGTCCCATTATCTCCATGAGCCCCAGGGGCAAACGCAGGATTTGTAGAGAGGGGTTTCCACACCACGCCACCAGTGGGCGTAACCAGCATGCATTGGGGCGTGGCTATAATTTTAGACAGTGCTTGGCTGCTCTCTAACTCTTCCTATCACTATAATATACATGGGCAATGCTGTGTGCACTACTGTTAGGTGCTCGCAGCTCTCCCTTTTCAAGCAGAGCCATGTGAAGCGGGGGTAGGGTCCAGTCACCTCAATTATGCAATGCCCCAGGCTTGGAGGGGGGTTTCAAAGCACTAGGAAACCCCCCCCCTTGGTTTGCCTGTATGCATCTAACCTGCTGCACCAATGGTAGTTCCGCCAGTGCTATGCACCCATATTACCCCAGCTATGCCACAATCTGCCAATACCACACCCTCGTCTGATGTGGTCACATCCCTTTCAGCCAAAATCAGGACTGTTTTGCAAATTTTTTTTAACTAGTTTCAGGTATGCAATTCAGTTGCTCTGAGCACAGTCCAAAGTGGTATTATCAACAAATCCAGACGAGAATTTAAAGTACAAGACACAATTAGAAATTAGAACACATTCAGCCCATAAAGCTCTTCTTACCAGAGTATACAGTAGTGTGGGGAATTTCACTGCACCTTATACATGGAGCTGTGTGATGCAAGCATTATTTCCTGCCTGACATTAACCCCAAAGTTCTGCCGAGGGGGAATTTTTGACAAGGCATCATAAATGCAATAAATATATGACCACTATGAGTAATGAGGTCATGTCTCGTGTCCCCTGGGTTCCATTAACAGCGCTTTATGTACTGTGTGTTCCCATGTAGCCTCCATTTTATTCTACAGTCTATCTGAATCGGTTTAGAGATCCTATTGCTAAGCTATAAATGATTAATCACATGCAGGGATGGTGAAATAAACACATAAAAAATCCACTTTAAGTAACCTATAGCATCCTGTACTCTCATCCTTTGCAGGATTAAATTAACATGGCAAGAGTTCAAGTGGAGGGACTGCTTTGTATTCAGCTCCCAGTGTGAGATACCGTCCAGCCAGATCCGGAGAGAAAGCTAAGCAAAAAGATGGCTCTTCCGTGGTAAGAGGATATGGCGTATTCTCAGCATTTATCTGCCCTACCCAGGCTGTGAAGGCTTTTCCCACTGATTTATTAACGGTGCACACTGCCCTGCTGCTACTTATTAGTTCACAGGAGTAAAATTACTTCTCCAGTCTGGAACAACTGTCTGTTTATATATTACTTAAAATTTTTTCTGGTGCTCAGCCTGGGATGTCAATGCCAGGACTGTGCAGTGGCAAATGAGCAGGATGTTTAGGCCAGCTATATCTTGGCAGTCACTTTAACTGAGACACAGCAATATATCAAACAAATGTATGGGATATGGAGCTGTTTTTCTGCACTGACATTAAAAATATTGACTGTCCTCAGTTTACCTTTTAATTAAATGGAGTGCAAATCGTGGACCGAACATATAAAATGTCTTTATGAAAGGCAAATGCTCAGCACCTATCTGCTGCATCTCTTCTTCTCTCCAATAGGTAACCCAGGCTAAGTACAATCACTTTGTATGTCTGACAAGAAATGGGCAACGCCTCAGCTGGGTTAACTTCCTATGCGCACAGTGGCCTAGTGGATAGCACTTCTGCCTCACAGCACTGGGGTCATGAGTTTGATTCCCGACCATGGCCTTATCTGTGTGGAGTTTGTATGTTTGTATGTGTTTGCGTGGGTTTCCTCCGGGTGCTCCGGTTTATTCCCACACTCCAAAAACATACTGGTAGGTTAATTGGCTGCTATGAAAAATTGACCCCAGTCTCTCCCTTTCTGTCTGTGTGTGAGCGTGTGTCTATAATAGGAAATTTAGACTGTAAGCTCCAATGGGGCAGGGACTGATGTGAATGAGTTCTCTGTACAGCGCTGCGGAATTAATTAATTAATAAACGATGATGATGATGATATGCGCTCACTCAGGGCCTAATGCACAAGAAGAGTTTGTTAACATTTGTTTGATCGAGAAAAACACATTCACTATTAGGCTTTATAGCCTGATATAATGCTGAAGATATAATGCTCCTTCTCACGTACAAATGAAAGTAATAAAAACAATTATAGTTAAAATAAGCCCACAAAATCCAATGATATATGAACGATATATGAAGAAGGCACCTATCAGCTTAAGAGGTGAATTCACAATCGGCCAATCAGAAGAGGCTGCCCTGATGCAGGTGCAACAGAGATGACTCCTTACAGCTGTTTTGGTCTACCTATGAACATGCCCTTACTCTATTCAGACTACGTTAGACTGCCCCATCCCCGTCTAGTGATAAGTAGGCGCAAATGTAGATATGTGCAATTCTGCATGCCAGCATATGCACCTGGTTTGCTCTCTGGCCATAAGAAGCCCAAATTTGCGGATTTTACGCAACACACATTACTGTTTTCAGATCAGACTTAAAATCAGTTTTAAACCATTAAGATTTTATAGAATGTTTAGAAACCTCAGAATCTTGTTATGCCTACATGGTGGAACTTAATTTCAATAAGTGTTTAGTGTAAATTGACACCCTGAAATGAAGCACAACACAGCATTAAGCAAATGAACAAACAACATGTTACAGACATGTCCCAGTTTCTGTCATCTTCAGGGCTTGAGTTGTCCAAGTCTACAAAGTGGTGGCAGCATTGGGAAAAGGGACACTTGTCATGACCTCTGCAGACACTCATTGCGCTGCATCTTGGGACCCCCCAGGAAAGTAAGACCAGATACAGTAGAACCAGAGCTGGCGTTTATACTACCTCCTGGTGCCTCCACATGACTTGCATGTTGACTGGAGCTTCCAGGTTCATTCAACACTATGAAGGGTAGATTTATACAACCTTCTAAAAAGAAAAAGTGGAGTTGTAGTAACCAATCAGATTCTAGCTATAATCTTCTACACTGTACTAGATAAATGATAGCTAGAATCTGATTGGTTGCTATGGGCAACACCTCCACTTTTCCTTTTTTGAGTGTTTGATAAATCTACCACTAAGTACCTTTGTTTCATGTACAATGCACATACTCTCACAGCACGGTGCTGAATTATCTTCTATACAGCATGTGTATCATGGCATTACAGACATTACCGCTTCACCCTTCCAATAAACATCATTAATAAAATAAGTGGTGTCAGTTTCTAAGTTTCACCATTTGTCAAAACAATATGTCATTACAAATGTGTGTGTAGAGAATGATGTTTCACTATGCATAAAAATTCTATGTTTCCGTTCATGTGAATAGAAACGTTACTTATGTATAATATTCCAATTAATGTGCAGCCTTTGCTCCTTGCATTGGCAAAGTATAAGTAAATACCCTCTGTGTAAGAGATAGGACAACAGCTCTGCATAGTTTTTAAGTGGATTATAGCTGGATTAAAACAACTGCATCTCACTCTGTTAGGATTTTATTTAACATGTCTGCAAATGTCTTTCATCAAACATTGACCTTGGAATATAACTGATATAGTCTATCTTATTTCAGACTAGTTGTAAGTAGGTTGCATGTTCATTCTCTCATGTTTGAATATACTATTTTATAGAGCGTTTTTACAATGCTGTCTCAACGGCAGTATTCTATTGTTGTTTTGTTACGCTAGCCAGATATACATTACTATCTGCAGTGTGACATTTCAGTTACACGTCCTGCATAAATTACTGAGTGGAAACAGAAGAGGGCGCCCTAGGACCTACCAAAAAGCACTAAAACCGGCAAAATGAGTTGCTGTGGGTTTCAGATCGATCTTCTTTATTGCTCTAGTAAAGTATGGTATGTAAGAGCACATTGTATGGCCAATGTCATACAGACTGTATAGCTCAGATTATTGCGGTAAAAGACTCCATAACTACTGCTGAGATTGCACTGTCTCCCTCCCCTGACTACGACTGATTTCCATCAAGAACGGCTAAGCCGTTGATTGCATCCTTGGTCTAATCCAGGCATGAGTATAGGGCTTGCAATCAACAGTGCTCACAAATGAAGACTAAAGTGTGATCTCACTGGGCTCCTATTGCCACAAATCCCAAATCCACAACAGGTTTGTTAAAACACATGAAAATATGAACGCTGATTTTCTTACTAGGGAAGATAAGGGAACATATATAGATAAAGCACATTTAATTTAAGTATTCGGCACAATCTGGTGCCCCGTGAAATGAAAAGGGCTTGCTGGAAATCGCCGCGATATCTGGGTATATTGTATTGTGTGCCAGTGGTGGGGCAGTTAGAGGTCATCTGTGCAATTACTAAAGTGTATAACAGGCCTCAGATGCACTATTCATGTAAATTAAATGTGCTTTATTTGTATTGTTCCCAAGAATTCCCACAGGCTTAGACTTACACTATGATTATGTTTACAGTTACCAGACCAGCATATAAATATGCACAATATGACATATACATGATGTATGTCTGCAGTCTCCACTGTGGAGAAAGCAGTATACATATAAACTCATAAACATATAAACATATAAACTGTCAAAGTCATATAATTGGAAGAAAGAAAGTATATTGATTAATATTGTTTTACCGTGCGATTGCGATCAGTACGCCACGTGTTACGTGTCATGGTGCGATCGCACAATAAGATACGCACGCGTACACTCGCACTTTGACATACATTTATTTATATATTTTATTTTCATAATGGTTCCATTCAACAGTCGCAGATGGTATTTGGTTTATAGTTATATATATATATATATATATAAGGTTATATGTAGACTTTAGTGATATTTAAGGTGTAGGTTACAGGAAACATATCATGTTTAGTATCATTCTAATCCCCAATTTATTCGCAGACATCCGGTGCAATCCGCAAACAGAACGCACATTGCGTATGGTAGTTATAGATTGTAGGGAATAAATGATTAGAATGATATTGTTTGTGTAGTGTGTAAATAGACTAGTTTAAACTGGATTCTGGGCAGGAAAATCGGAGTACATCCCCTGGAGAGCTGACCCCCACCTTTGGATATTTTCGCTTGAACTGGCCTATGACCTGCATTACACTGGACCCTCCTGAAGCCTGGACCTATAGAAGCAACCCACATCATCTGTATTGTTTTCTCTGTATTACTGAGTGTATATATACAGCTCCCTGGGACCAGCTAAAACAGTTATCACTGACCACAGTCTTCTGGACTGAAGGACTGTCTCGCTGGACCCAGCAGAGAGCGCAGCGGAACACAGCGTATGTATGTATGTATTTGGTATCGGCTGTACTGTACTGTAGCTTATTTGTGGAACTGCTAAACCTTTGTTTTTGCTAAATAAATTGTTTGTGCTTTGGAACCACAAGAAATTGCTTAGACAATGCTTATTGGAAAACAATGAAATTACCTTAATAAAACTCAGGCAGGGTCAGTGCTGGGAGCTCCGGTGCCCCCCAGCCCAGAGTTGGTGCACCGTGAAGAGCTAGTGTCACTGTATGGCTTCACTGCGCTGCTCCCCCTACACCCCGCGCTTGTTCTGATACCTGCCCAGGCATTCTCAGAGCAGGCACTCAGAACTTAAAGTGACATGTCCCCGCGTCAGAAAAACAGGCTGGCAGGGTGCCCTGTTAAGCACAGCGACCTCCTGACCCTACAACCTGACCCTGACCCTACAACATGACCCCTTCTAGCTGGTATAAATTGCTCCCGAACTTCCCATTTAAGCTACTATTTCAGTCACTTGGACTCGGGTAATTCATTGATGGATAAAAACACTCTTCACATCACCCTGCTGCTCCTCTGTGTCAGTGGCCACACTCCAAGCCTCACATAGAGCAGTAGAAGCCAGGAGACCCAGAGTTAAGAAGAGTGGAGAGAGTGAAGTTAACAGCCCTGAAGGGGGTAGCGGGTCATTTGAAGGTGCTGGTGTAAAGGATGTAAACAGTTTGCATCCCAGAAGTATTGTAAGATGGGATTACACAGGCCTGGTTGTATGGTAGAGAGTAATAAGTAGAGATGCTCAGACTTGGTTCCCCAAGAACCGAACACACCCGAACTTAGCAGATCCGAGTACCGAGCCGAGCTGGCTTGGTACTTTCGCACGCCCTCGGAATTCAAAGCGAGATCTCAGATCTCACAAGTTTTGGATTCTATAAGTTCTGCCCTTCACAGCAATCTAGCGCCATTTCACAGAGGGACACAGAGGGGGTTGCACAGTACTTGGCAGTCTCTAGTGCAGTTGGGCAGTGTCATAGATAGAATAGAAAGAGGAGGGGTAGCATTGCTCTTCAAAGTCTCCAGTGACATTCAGGAGAGCTCCATTGCTCCATTGCTAATTGTCATTGCTGAAATAGAAATAATAGGGCTGGCAGGCTTGGTCTTCTAAATCTGCAATCACATTGTACTGTGTTATATAGGTAACATACAAAGAGGAGAGCTCCGTTGCGCCATTGCTAATTGTCATTGCTGAAAAAGAAATAATAGGACTGGCAGGCTTGGTCTAAATCTGCAGTCACATTGTACTGTGTTATATAGGTAACATACAAAGAGAAGAGCTCCATTGCTCCATTGCTAATTGTCATTGCTGAAATACAAATAATAGGACTGGCAGTGTTGTTCTTAATCTGCAGTCTCATTGTACTGTGTTATCAAAATGGATTCACAGCAGTACACAGAAGACCAGGAGCACCAAGCAGCTTCTGGCATCAGCCATGATGATAATAATCCTTCTACGTCATCTGCTAAAGCCTATGTTAAACTGCATAGTGTTTTCAAGTCAGGGAAACAAAAATGTAAACAAACACCTTTTACCTTGGTCAATTAAAAAAGACCTGTAATCCAGGGAAAGTTGTCTGCATAAAAACTAAAATTGCCAACATGCCATTCTACACACGCAGTGGCAAGGAAAGGATGAGTCCTTCGCCTTTCTCTATGAGTGCGAGCTCTGCAACTCTCATTGAGGCATCTTCTTGTAAGGTCAGTCATGACCAAGCAAGACCTTGTTATTCGGACTCCAAAAGTGGTGTCCAAATACTTTTATGTGTAAAAGCCAAGCTGGAAGAAAACAGTAAGGCATTAGAGGAAAATGTATGTTCAGATTCAGAAATGACACCAATCCCTGAGGAGAGTCTATCCACGAGTGCTATGTGTAATCCTGACCTGTCTGATAGTGTACCCATAAAGAAGGCCCCTTTCAGCATTTCTGCAGATGTGTGCATGAACAGCCCGAGTGTAGACGGTGATACACCAATTGAGGATGCCACTTTGGAATTGCAACAGGATGAGGGGGATATTTGTGTAGCCGACGAGGGCGCTAATGAGGATGTTGATGAGGATGATGTTGTTTGTGTAAGTCCTGCACCAGGGGAAGCAGTTCTTGCACGTGATAAGAAGAAGGCCATTGTCATGCTTGGGCATAAGACCAAAAAATCCACTTCTTATGTGTGGAATTATTTTTACCCAAATCCTAACAACAGTTGTCTAGCCATTTGTAGCGTTTATAAAGCCACAGTAATGTAAGCATGGATGTCTATATAGACGTGTATATGTATTACCTTCCACTTTGCTGCTGTTTCATCAATATTGCACAAAGTGTTTGTAATCTACACTTTACATCAAAAGGAACCTAACTATATTATCATTTTTTGTGAATTGGGGCTGATTCAAATCACAGTGATGAATTTGCTTTTTACTGTGAATTACAATGGCTCTTTTTAGTGCATTGTCTGGCACCCTAGATTGGTCTGGGTCTGATAAAATCACACATCCCACACACATAAAGCCACACATAAAGAAGTCACACATCCCGGGACGGGTCAACGCCGCTCATTGGCATGTATTAGCTGTAGAATTACCACGGTTATCCAAGGAATGGGTGGAGCGATCAAATGAACCATAACTGATTTCATGATTCAAGGACAATTCAATCTTGCACCACTTTTCTTTTCTGCCACTGCTGTTTGCCAATGTTTCCGTGTGTCATTGTCATTGCTCTGTCGCTTAGCATCAAGCCAGGTTGCTGCAGTCTTTATTTGAAAGTGTATGAAAATAATCTTGTGACCTGTGAGGTGGTCAAAATTGACTGCAAATGGCTTGAAATTAGTGTTATTGAGGTTAATAATAATGTAGGGGGAAAAAAAAGCAAAAATATGGGATTTTAGCAAAAAAAAATAATAGGGATTTTAGGAAAAAAAAAATCGGGATCCAAAACCAAAACACGTTAGGGCGGTTTTGCCAAAACCAAAACCGAAACACAAAGTTAATCCAGATCCAAAACCAGAACACGGTCATCAGTGAACATCTCAAGTAATAAGGTGACATAAGGTTTTGTCACAGCGGCAAATAAGTAGCAATAGTGTAGGCGAGTAATCCCACGAGACCTTCAATATGTAATGTTATTCAACATGTCACAAAATAAATAGCAATTTAGGAATCTTGATTCAACATTATCAGCAATATGCAAACATAAATCACTACAACACACAGGTCACTGAATAGACATATCTCCATTTGAAGTTAGGCACTAGTGCTTCAGTGAAATTGATTTCGCTGGACAATCACTCATGAAAGGCAAAAAATTGCTAATGGGTTAACTAAACCGTTACACTAAGTGTTGCTGTAGCTGATTATCTAGACACATCCATCACAATAGACTTTTGTTTATCAATTTTACAGATTACATTTATCACACAAAAATCAGTAGAGATGCAACAAGAATTAATCCAACATGATCAGGTTAGATGCCTTAAAAGAAATGACAGTAGAACTAGGGTCACAAAAGGAATAACCCCCAAGGGTAAATTGTAATCCGCAGGATAATTCAAAGTTTCAGCTGGACACATGCCTTTTTGGTAACTTGATATACACGTGACTCCGGAGCTCAGTGTAAGAAACAGTAATTCTGCACAATACACGGTTTCCAGTGTAAGGTATTCAATCTTCACTTAGTAAGCGGTCTAACAGAATAAGCAGATCTCTCCCAGCAACTATAGAGTTAAACAACTTGCAATTCTCTCCTCAGCGACTATTTTAAAGAGTGATTGTTAAGCTAAAATGGTCTCTGGAATCTTTTCCTTTGATGGATATTATGGCCTTTTATGAATATAGCTGCTGCTATACAGAGGCACCAAGAGAGGGGGAGCCGGTACAAAATACCCGTGCCCTGGCCTGCCTGTGTAGTCTACCTTCGGCAGCTATGGAAGGGGCCCCAAGAAGTTGCTCTACCGGGGTCTGAAATCCCTCTTGGTGGCCCGCTACTATATATATATATATATATATATATATATATATATATATATATATATATATATATATATATATGAAAGAGACTGGTGATATTGTTTATTAAATATTGTTATTTCTGCCATTTCCACATACATGCATATATTGTTTGATGTTTTAATTACTTTGCTATATGTATTTTATTGTAATAAATCTGTGTGTTTTTATTGATATACGGACATACTTTGTTTTTCTGTTTCAATCTGTGGACGTGAGACACAGGCACTGTTTTCTTTTTGTGTGTGATATACAAAAATGCATGAATAATGTGTGCCCAAACTCCTTTTTGTCTTTCCACCACTGTCCTGTCTTCCCTTTTTACACCCATGTTCAGTTGCAACTTATTTTACGTCAAAATAAAAAACAAATGTTCAAACTTAATACCGCAATGCCACATAGATTTTTTTTATTATTTTTTTTATAGCAGGTTAAATACCTTTTATGCATATATTTCATCTCTCTGCATGGCAGGCAAATATTACTGCCAGTCCCACAAACTCAGACTCACAGCGTGTCAAGAGAAGTCAAAGGGAGGAAAGGGGGGTGGGGATTTTACAGTCCAAAGTCACTCAGCTCACTACATCATGTGCCATGTGACTGTTGTTGCCATGGTAATCACACGACACTGAGGATACTGTAGAATTATAAATCATGAAGAGCAGCCTGAAGAAACAAACCAAGGTACCATGGTAATTATCAAGCTTCTTCTTATAGCCTGCCACAGTGATTTATGTTAAAAGACACGCTTTCATTCCTGCTTTAAACTATGTTTCAGGCCTGATGAATATGACGGATTTGGACAAAGTACACATATTTGGAATCCTTGTTATCGCTGAACTTGCTGATTAAACTTTGCTGCAAATTGCTGAGGTTGATCTAATTGCGTGAAAGAAACTATGGAAACAAAAATACTTCAGTGGTATAGATTTCTTATGGATTGTCACAGAAGTATGGTAGGGTGCAGCAAGTAACTTATTTTCAGAATGAATGATGCTGTTCTGACGTGTATGCAAATTTTAGCCAAAACACTTGTTACTACAACTGTACAACATGCATTTTTGTTTTGAGTTGAATTCCTCTTTAAGGTTGACATTCAGAAACGACAATGGCCGCCGCATAAACCTGCAGATCCGCAGTGACAATATACGTTAAAGCGATCTCCTGAGCTATCTCCTCAAAGTGCTGTCTAATGTGACAGGTCTGATAACGGACTTGAGTCTATTTCCTCTTGAGTGCACATTGCAAGCGGCTCGTTATATAACTATCCCGGAGCCACATGACATTGAGTTCTAGATTCAGCCTCTAATAAAACATGTTCTGCTGACAAGTCCAAAAACTGGTTTAAGTGAATAACATTTTATTCAGCATTGTTTTACTGCCAAGACACATGATCTGTTCTGACACTGCTGCGCTGAAACAGGAGAAGAAATAAAACAGGTGTGAGGGCAACTTAAATAATATTTATAAGTCTGGGATATAAGACTAATGGGTCTGTGGAGGACAATGGTTGTCCAAACGTCCCTATAGAGACCTCATAAAGTTATAACTTCGGCCTGATCTAATAAACAGATTTATGTTATAAGGTGTTTGTAGTACAAGGGTTGTGCTACAATGAGACAAACTAGGATTGCTTACAGCACCTCCCCCCGTAGTGAGTTTAAATACTGCGCCAAATTCCCACAGTGGTTAAGTGGTTAGCACTTCTGCCTCACAGCACTGGGGTCATGAGTTCAATTCCCGACCATGGCCTTATCTGTGTGGAGTTTGTATGTTCTCCCCGTGTTTGCATGGGTTTCCTCCGGGTGCTCCGGTTTCCTCCCACACACCAAAAACATACTAGTAGCTTAATTCGTTATTATCAAAATTGACCCTAGTCTGTCTCTTTCTGTCTGTGTGTGTGTGTGTGTGTGTGTGTTAGGGAATTTAGACTGTAAGCTCCAATGGGGCAGGGACTGATGTAAATGAGTTCTCTGTACAGCGATGCGGAATCAGTGGCGCTATCTAAATAAATGGTGATGATGATGATGATGATTCCCAGCCCATCACTGATGGAAAGGACCCGACACCAGCAGATATCAAGTCCTTTTGCAGTGTGATAATGGCTCACTGCCCCAACAAAGAACACCCCTAAAAGGCATCTATTACACACCTTTATATAATTTCAATAAACTTGCCGACCATCAAGATCAGTGAGTGCAGTGGGCAGGAGACCCCAGGGAACCCACCACCCTCCTCTACAGGGATTGGATCGGCAGGGGGATATCTGGACCCCGGGCCGGTCTTATAGTGGGCTACCTTGGGCTGGATCACTTGGGTACCTGCATATAATTCCTTTAAAATGTTACTAATAGGCTACTGAGCTGAGTGCCATCGCCCAGGCTAAAATTTGCCAGGTAGCCCCTGCTCTCTCCTTTGCAACTTTTCACTATCTGGATTTGTCTCTGGTGCTTTCTCAGAGCTGTCCGTCCCCCTAAACTTTTTTTGAGTTAATCCTCGACTATCAGACCATTAATGGCCAAAAATGATTACGAGTTAAAGGCCTGAGTCAATTATTACCCTTGTTGCCCTTCTTGTGAGGTATTAGCCTGAAGGCTCCTTACAATCGGTGGATATAATCATCACCATTTATTTATATAGCGCCACTAATTCCACAGTGCTGTACAGAGAACTCACTCACATCAGTCCCTGCCCCATTGGAGCTTACAGTCTAAATTCCCTAACACACACACACACACACACACAGACAGACAGAGAAGGACAGACTAAGATCAATTTGTTAGCAGCCAATTAACCTACTAGTATGTTTTTGGAGTGTGGGAGGAAACCGGAGCACCCGGGGGAAACCCACGCAAACACGGGGAGAACATACAAACTCCTCACAGATAAGGCCATTGTCAGGAATTGAAATCATGACCCCAGTGCTGTGAGAGACGGGAAAGGAGAGACCAGCCACGGGCTATGAGCGCCCTCTGCCCAGTGGGCAACACAGCTCCTATTGCTCGGCTCTGTACTGCCAAGTCTGGCGCCAGCTGCGCTGAAAGCCAGTGCTGTCACAATAGCAGCCACTGTTATTATCGCAGTACGCTATGAGCTCTCTGGCTGGCAGCATCTCTAGGCAATATTAGTACATTAATGCCTGGAAATCAGCCAATCAGCTTTGAGAGCTGCATACGATAACAGTCAGTTAACCTACAATAATATGTAATGGACATGTAAATGGATTTGTATTTACTCTGCTCTCTCTAGTCAATCTGTCTTTGTTGTAATGTGGAAAAATGAATATAAAGAGCTAATAGAAAAATAAAACATGAACTGCAGCAAAATCAGAAGTCTGTTACACGGGCAATTTACCACCAAGCATGCAATTCTCTGCCACACACTGATCAGTGACTCCCCCATACACAGTCTCAGTTCAATAGAATGTTTAGAAACAAATGTATCCAGTTGGTGTGTACAATTACAAGCATATACTAGACAAAACAATCTTTGCTGTTTACTATATATTCGTAACCTAGAAGATATTAGATTAAAATGCCCAAAAAAGTTATTGAATCCCACTTGGTGTGTGACGTTACCAAATCCACTATACTAAGCAGGTCTCACTTTTTCTGCC
This sequence comes from Mixophyes fleayi, assembly GCF_038048845.1. Taxonomy (NCBI): domain Eukaryota; kingdom Metazoa; phylum Chordata; class Amphibia; order Anura; family Limnodynastidae; genus Mixophyes; species Mixophyes fleayi. The sequence goes on along the minus strand of NC_134409.1, from coordinate 122,076,371 downwards.
TCCTACTCTAATATTCTTAGGCCTGGTGCATGGTGATGACACCGTCATCCTCTTGCACAGATCTGTTTTCATCTCCTCTCTTTACTCCTTGGAGGAAGAGTATCTCAGTGATTAAGGATACTGAGCCTGATTCATTAAGGATCTTAACTTGAGAAACTTCTTATTTCAGTCTCCTGAATAAAACTATGTTACAATACAAGGGGTGCAAATTAGTATTCTGTTTTGCACATAGGTTAAATACTGACTGTTTTTTCATGTAGCACACAAATATCAACTTTAAATTTCAGTGTACAAATATGCTATCAAGTATTTAACTTATGTGCAAAACAGAATACTAATTTGCACCCCTTGCATTGTAACATGGTTTTGTCCAGGAGACTGAAATAAGAAGTTTCTCAAGTTAAGATCCTTAATGAATCAGGCCCACTGACCCTATAACAATGACACTGAGAGACACCTGCTATCGACCGCTGAATAGTAGTGTTAGGTCCCTGTGACCTTAGACTAGTTACTTTGTCTCCCTGTATCATAAATCGAATTGTAGGCTTGATTGGACAGGGAAACTGTGCTTCAAAAAGAACACTGCTGAACTGTATGTGCTTTATAAAAAAAAAAATGTTCATTTTAAAATTCCTCTGATGCCTCAAGGTAACAATAGATTGTGGGGATACTACTAAAATGTATTCATGTAATGCTGTTGCATGGTGCATAAAAAGGTTTTTAGTCCTTTAGTTAGTAATAGAATAAACTAGTAGTAGTTAGTAATAGAAATTATACTATTAAGAGAGCCAATCATGGCCCTATATATAAAAGTATGTAGACTTGGTTGGAGGCTCTAGTAGAATTCTTTGGATCAACGTTGAGCTCGTTGGGTACAGTTATCCCCCTTATGTGCCTAAACCATATGAGCTGTCTCTCTTAAGACTCCTCAAGCAACTAGAACAGTGTTGGCTTACCTGTGACACTCCAGGTGTTGTGAAACTACAAGCCCCAGCATACCCTTCCAGCAATAAGCTGCTATATATTGGCAAAGCATGCTGGGACTTGTAGTTTCACAACATCTGGAGTGTCACAGGTTAGCCAACACTGATCTAGGACATGCCCTACCCCAACTATAAATCTGTCCCCACATTTTAAATTTACCTCCCCCTCCAATGCAACATGGTTTTGCCAAGGTGCAAAGTTGTTCCTTTATTTCGGCTTTGCTCTCCTTAATTACTCAGGCCCAATGTAGTCATCTGCTGAGGTAGGTTTTGGACCTGCTTTGTTTAATCAGACCAGATCCGATCCCTTTAAGCAGACATGTGTAGATATATTAAAGTGATTGGTCTATGACCAGGTCCACAGTAAAACACACATACAGCAAAATAATTATGCCGGCAGACTATAAGAAGTCCACCTAATATGCTGGTAAAACTGATAGAACAAAACTTTAAATAATTTATAGTATACTGAATATTATATGCATGTTACAGAGTTTTAAAATAATCTGCATCATTTCCTTTATCCACATATAGGTCTCTACTTGATATTAAAGATTTTCTATTTACTTACTCTGGTAATGCTAAGTTAGATAGTTTTATTTGAGGACAAGGTTTATCTCCAGGAGATTGGTCTGTTAAATATTTAAAATATAATTTTAAATTGGACAATAAAGAGTCTCTTATCTTATCTCCCGGTTTAACAACTTCAAAAGATTAAACAAATGTTTCAGAGATAACACAATTTCAAATACTCTTTATTTTCCAAATTCGGGTTTAAACTTCTAAGTAGCTTGCAGTTTAAGCGAGCAATAAGCAGGATTTATTTTCTCACAGTCATTTTTTTATGACAAATGTTTTGATCCTTCCCCATACTTGCCAACACTTGGCATTAGCTTTCCGGGAGGTCCGAGGGACAGGAGGGCGAGTGGGGGTGGGGCTCAGAGAATTGTATCATTGGCCCCGCCCTCTAAACGGTCATAGCCATTTTTGACCTATAACAGCAGGGGGCGGTGCCACGATGATGTGGGAATTGCGTCACTAAGCCCCACCCCCTCATTTTACCTTACCGAGCTGCTGGGATCCGGGAAGTTGTCCTGCTCTCCCAGAAATTCCGGAGTCTCCCGGACATTCCGGGAGAGTAGGCAACTATGTCCTTCCCACCTTTCCCAAGGCATAGTTTTCATAATAGTTGCCCATATTTTGGGCAGCACCCCCTGCAGAATAGGAGATTGTTTCGCCCCTTATGAAATGTGTTGAGACAGTTTGCACCAGCCAAGTGCTTAAAAAGTTTGACTTTGAGCCCCAAGGAAAACTTTTGGTTAAGCTCACATTTAGCTTTGAGTCATGCCAGTTTGAATCTGTCTATATGCCTTTGACTTTTACCTATGCTGAAGTCATCACCTGCATCATCATCAACATTTATTTATATAGCGCCAGCAAATCCTGTAGCACTTTACAATTGGGAACAGACATTAATAAAACAATGCTGGGTAATACATACAGACAGAGAGCACAAGCTTACAATCTATTCGAAGTCCGATCTGCTGAGATGCGAAAGAAATGTGCATCAGCTGATGGGAGAATTTGGGGCAAGTGTGGATTAGACTCACAGGGACACCTATAAGATTTCATTTTGCAGGATGCAATTTTTTTTTTTAAATGGTATAAAGAGATAGATACATTTACACAGTGCCGTAACTAGACATTTCAGTGCCCTGGGCGAGACAGGGCACCGGCGCCCCCCATCAAAGTGGGAGTGACATTTGCCAAGTGGGTGTGGCCAACCTAATGTGGGGGTGTGGCTAGCACTTTAAAGAATTCTGCTACACATATTTGCAAATGCATGATATATATATCTATCAGAGCCGGATTTACACCTCATGGGGCCCTAGGCAAGATATTGGTTTGCCCCCCCCCCCCTTCACACACACAGTGGCCCCTCACACACACACACAGTGGCCCCTCACACACACATAATACACACACACACACACACAGTGGCCCCTCACACACACATAATACCAGGGGCGGATTGGGAACTTAAAGTGGCCCTGGAAAAATTCTGAAAGTGGCCTCATGTAGGCGGGACCAATAAATGGTAGGCGGGGCAAATTGTAGGCGGAGTTAGCACTCCATTAGCTCGAGCCACATTGGTTTTTATACAAGGCAAATGCAATACGCTATGGTAAGCAGAGTCCGTCTATCACAGTTGACGAAGCTAACACACAAGTAGGCAAAGCATTGCACATGTAGGTGGAGCAGTCACAAGTAGACAGTCAACACACCAGTGGATGGTGTATACACATTAGTTATGTAAGTGGAGCAGCTTAATCCAGCAGCAGGGAGTTCACAGGGTTAGCATTAATGTAATAATAGTTGGGTCACCCACCGGATCAAAAAGTCTCAGTAACAATATCAAATTAAAAAAATAAAAAGTAAATCACACTGCTTCTGCATACCTGTATGCAAAACTGTAGCATGTCGAAACCATGCTGGTGTGTGCCTTAACCCCGAAGAAGAGGTTCCAACCTCCCAATGTCCTCTATTCCTCCCAATCCCCTCTTCTTGGAGTTAGGGATTTCAAAGATAAAAACCACATACTTTTAAATAAAACTGTGATTACTTATACACACAAGCATGAACAATTAAAACATTTTTCTTTTTCAGATTAAATTAAAATACTCCCATGGATGCATCATACATATTGAATTGCAAGGTTTATACTGTTCTGCATGATAATTTAGCCAGTATTAGTGATACAAATACAATATAAACAGCCTCCTAGTGACCGCCATACAAAATAAACATCATCCTAGGGATCGCCATACAATACAAAGAGCATCCTAGTGACCGCCATACAATACATAAGTGAATTCTAGTGACCATCATACAATGCAAAGAGTATACTAGCAAACGTCATGCAATAGAGAGAGCATTCTTGTGTCAGCCATACAATGCAGAGGGCATTCTTGTGTCTGCAATACAGAGAGCATCTTAATGACACTATATAAAGTGCCCTGTGTGTCTGCCCCTGTATGAGTGCCGCCCTGTGTGTCTGCCCCTGGTATGAGTGCCGCCCTGTGTGTCTGCCCCTGGTATGAGTGCCGCCCTGTGTGTCTGCCCCTGTATGAGTGCCGCCCTGTGTGTCTGCCCCTGGTATGAGTGCCGCCCTGTGTGTCTGCCCCTGTATGAGTGCGCCCTGTGTGTCTGCCCCTGTATGAGTGCGCCCTGTGTGTCTGCCCCTGTATGAGTGCGCCCTGTGTGTCTGCCCCTGTATGAGTGCGCCCTGTGTGTCTGCCCCTGTATGAGTGCGCCCTGTGTGTCTGCCCCTGTATGAGTGCCGCCCTTTTAATGTGCCACAAAGGGGAGAGTAGCGGGCGGCTGCTGCGCCCTCTCGGGCTTGCGCCCTGGGCGACGGCACCGCCCGCACCACCCTAGTTACGGCTCTGCATTTACAGGGTAACTCTCTGCTTTCTACCCACAAGATGCCTTGACTTTTAAACAACATCTGAAATGGTTACTCTGTGCTTACAATAGGATGCATGTTCACATTCCATTTGTAATCTTGTGAGGAAGTGTATTTGAATATGCACTTTGAACTATGTAATAAAAATCTTCAAAAACAACAAAAGTGACATGTAATAATTACAGTCCTCATGCCATAGTTTATACATCAGCTATAAAAACTAGGTGCAGAATGGTTTTGTGGGGGTGTTCTCTGTTTCTATATTCTGTTTTCACACTTGCCTGTTACCCTTAGTCTTCTCCATCTCAACTTGACTTTCCTTGTAATTTTCTGTCTCTAACTTCCTATCTCACGTCTGATACTATGACTTGTCTTTGTTAAGTTCCAGGGACCTAGTTAAGTAAGTCCTGTTGGCAACCAAGTAGTGGATTACCTTTCCAGAAGGTAAAGGGGGGGTGTTATAATCTGAACAAAATACTAAGAGTGGGCAGGGCCGGATTAAGGGAATGGAGGCCCCTGGCCTAAGGGGGCCTCCATTCCCCTGGGAGGGCCCCCCCCCCCGTGATCCGAGCTACCCGACCCCCGCCCCCCCCACCCCCCCCCCCCCCGGCATTTACCTCCTTCTCCGGCGCGCTGTACGCTTTTTAATGAGGAGATCTCATGAGAGTGAGACTCACGAGATCTCCTCAGTAAGGAGACTACAGCACGCCGGGGAAGGACCGCAGTAAAAGTGCTCAGCAGCACTGATCGTGCCGGGGGCGCCCCTGCCCCCGACCGATCAATACTGCTGCTGAGCACTTTCAAGGGCCCCCTGGATGCCATAGGCCACTGGGCTGTAGACCAGTTAGCCCTAGGGTTAATCCGGCCCTGAGAGTGGGTCCCTTCTTTTTTGTGGCTTGGATATCAGACAAAACTCTACTTTTCGTCTTCCACCTCGCGTATCCCAACCAGTTTGACAATTTACAACAAGATCATTTTAAGCTCTTGTATATAACTTTGCATGGCTAAGTGTCACAATTTTACACCAGCCTTAGCAACAAAATTGCCATTATGGGTTAACTGTTTTGAATAGATCAACATGTTTGCATCAAAGTAATAACTAACTGTAGAAGCTTCATACTGGCAAATAGAATGGGATGTGACAGCTAAGGCTAACCTTCCAAACTGTATATGTCAGTTGAAATGGCGCCCTCACCAGTAAATAGGTCAGAAACGGCTTAAATATATACTTTATGCTAGAAGGCAGCAGAAAAGTTCCTAAAATACATTGCAAACCATCATTATTTTGGAGATAGTGAAAAAATGAGCCAGGGTAGTCAAAGTCCTACATTACACATAAGAGCATTCAGAGATGGCCTAAGCACTATATTTAGTGACATTTTTACAATCTAGCCATACAATTTAAACTGTGGGCTCAGGTCAGCACAAGTGGGTCAATGTATTTAAAATGTGAAAAAGTAGAAATTGTAGAAGTTGAAACACAGCTAAATGTAGGTTAACTAAGCAGCACAATTATCAGAAAGAGAAACATTTCAGTTGGATGAGTGGGGAATGAAACCAGGGAAGTGCCATCGTAGATGGATGATCCCAATGCACATTGTATTATGAACCTGCGTTCGGGGTGTAAAAGCCCATTCAACAAGACTAAAGCAGGTGACTCATTTGCAATTGTTCAAATGGACATAAATGACCCACAGTGTCTTTTCTTCTCCTATTTTGTCTTGTCATTAGAGACGTGGTTCTGATGTCCTAGCTAATGACTTTTATTCCTCCTCCATCTTTATAGATACGGTCCTTGGTCTTTTTCTGTCATTGAGTTTTACAGGAATGAGCTGAAAAATGGCACAAAATAATTAAGCTATAGCACAAGAAGGTGCTAGACAATACATAATATTGTTGTACCCAGAAATTAGTTGTTTAGTGACATCTGTATGGACAGTATGAAACTTTTAATAAATGAATATATACATTGACATAAGCTAACCATAAGTCTTGCAGCAAGCCCCATAAGGGAACGCCAGGGAACAATGTGAAGGAGGAGAGGAACGCAGTACAGAGACAGTGAGAGTAAAATTGGGAACTGAAAACCCTGCCAATGACGTATAATAAGTCAGCAAATGCATGTATTACACCGGTTAAAAAAATGACTCTAATGCTCATCTAAAACGGCAAAACATTAGGACTGACACTGGGCCTATATGTCCGTCAAGAACTTGGAACCGATACGAGAAAACCAATCTGCATCTAGTTTTGTAAGTCCTTGAATCCACCTGAAAATGCACATGTGGCCTGATTCATTAAGGATCTTAACTTGAGAAACTTCTTATTTAAGTCTCCTGGACAAAACCATGTTACAATGCAAGGGGTGCAAATTAGTATTCTGTTTTGCACATAAGTTAAATACTGACTGTTTTTTCATGTAGCACACGAATATCAACTTTAAATTTCAGTGTGCAAATAAGCTATCAAGTATTTTTGTGCTACATGAAAAAACAGTCAGTATTTAACTTATGTGCAAAAAAGAATACTAATTTGCACCCCTTGCATTGTAACATGGTTTTGTCCAGGAGACTGAAATAAGAAGTTTCTCAAGTTAAGATCCTTAATGAATCAGGCCCTTGGTGAAAATAGCGAATTGTGGCTTCAGAATCAGACCTACTACCCCATTATATGGATTGGTATTGTCTAGGGCAGCAGATGCATTTATATGTGTTTGTGTGTGTGTTCATCTTTGGATAAATGTGTGTATATGTGTGTGGTGGGGAGGGAGGGGGAAGCACACAGAGAGGGTTCCTGAACCAGTTTATATTGGAGCTACCAAAGCCCAGCACACGGGGTCTCACATGACATCGGTGCTCACCAGGGATACCAACAAGAAGGTGTGGGCTTATTTGCCTGCACCACGTAGGTCTCGGCCCCTGGAGCTGGTGTGAAGTATTGTTTTTGTGCCAGGTTGGATGTCTGTATGTATGCACAGAACAATATGGAGCGCAGTAAAGACTGGAGGTGCAGGACACAGGGAAGGTAAAGCCAGGCAGATAATGCAGGAACTTTGGAACTGGCCAGGAGAATGCAGCACAGGAGAGGAAATTGAGAATAACCAAGAGCAGGGAATGCATAGGGAATAACCAGGAGCAGAGCATGCACTGGAGATAACCAGGAGCAAGAAATACACAGGAGAGCCAGAAAACCACTGCAGCAATGATACTAATAGACAAGCACACTCTGCCATCCTAGATGTGCAAAAAGCAAGTTTAAATACTGTGGCTAGTGGTGCAGGGAGCGTGGAGGAGCCATGTCAGAGAACAGGTTGCTCATATATATTTTGTGCTCTATATATCTATATATAAGTTTTACACAAAAGGGTGCAGCTTCAGTTATGTACGTATTTACAGTTCAACTGTCACTGGAAGAACCTGCTGAGAGCCAAACTTCCTGTCTGTGCATGCTCAGTAGAGCGATGCAGACAAATGGAATGCTGCCCCACTTCCTGTCATCACTAGACTACAGTGGACACCACTACTAAAATGGGAAATGCAGCGTAGCTCTCCATATTAACACAGGAGAGATAAAAAAAAAACACTGCATCACTGATACTAATAGACAAATACACTCTGGCACCATAGAGGTGCAAAGAGCAAGTTTAAATACTGAGGCTAGCGGTGTAGGGGGCGTGGATAAGGCACGTGTTATAACATCTATATTAGAATGGCATGCCCACATCCAAGATGGAGACCAGAAGAGGTCCCCGCTGGGGAGACATCAACAAGTCTTCAGCTGGGCACCATTGTCTCAGTTCTTGAAGTCTACAGCCTCTATAAATATGTGATGGGATTCCCAGGAGACTCCTCATTCCTCAATACTTTCTCTTTCCAAATTGCCTCATGCTCTTTGTTCTTGCACTATGCATATAGTCTACACACTGTCCCCCAACTACTGCCATCAAAGGAGACGCCTTCTGTCATGTCATGTGACCCTTGCTTAGGGGAGACCCTTCCAGAAAGGATCACTGCTCTGACAAGAATGGACGGTGTTCATTGCTACCTTTTAGAAACAGAGCTACACTTGAGTTTGATTTTACTTTCAGTCACGTTTTCAGCCAGCATAAATAACATATTGGTTCTATGCAGAAAAATTCAAGTTTTATATTTCTTTTACTACATACTGAAATTGTCCAATTAGCATAAACCTGAGCAGAGACTTCAATCACTCTGCCACATAAAGTTACACTTTATTTTAATGCTCTATACCAGAAAGTGCTTTAAAACACTGGGAGAACAGCTTGGTGCACAAAAGAATTGCTTCAATGTCTCACAATTACAAGAAGAAACACACATAAAGTCTCTCTTTTCATTTCAGCATAATGTCTCGACCACTAAAGTGCCGAAAATATAGCAAAGAAATAATATGCACTTTGCATTCAAAGACTCAATTGCTGGGACTGCCGAAGTTGAGATTTGGCATTGCTCCCTTCCTACAGAACTGTTCATCATTTACAATGGGGGTTGTGAATTGGTCTTTCCTCAAAACCAATTTCATTTTGTAGCTCCCCTCCCAACAGGCAATATAGCGATCTATAAACGTGTACCCGCCAGTATCTCATAGCCAGTTATGTAACTATTGACTTATTAGTCCATGCAGCTGCTATGGTAAATATTGGGGTCCTGCTGGGCTCCCCTTTCCCCTCAATGTCTCTGGCATTGTCAGCCACCCTCCAACATAATAAATAGGTACCCAGACATGGGTTCAATCACTTACATATTTATTCGCATCATATCTTTATATATCTCTAAAATTGGAGATGTTGCCTATAGCAACCAATCAGATTCTAGCTGTCATTCTGTAGAATACACTAAATAAATGAAAGCTAGAATCTGATTGGTTGCTATAGGCAACATCTCCACTTTTTCAAACCTGCAGTTAAGTAAATATACCCCTAAATGTTCCAACTATTATCATATGTACATGTCTCCACTCTTATCGTATGTATATGTCTCTTTACATGACTCCACTCTTACAATATGTACATGCCTCTTTACATGCTTTCTACTTGCCTTGCCGCACTAGCCATTGAAATAGAGAAGACACAGTAGCACACTTAGGGGGTTTTCAGTTACCCAGAAACCCCCTTTTCTGTAATCATCAAACCTCCCAGTTAGTAGGTATACTAAATCTTCTATAAGACATTGTCTGCAGCCTAGGAAACATTTCCATGCGCATCTGCATATGTTTTCATGAACATAGGCCCCAACAAAATGGCCAATGTCACTTTTCTCTCTAGTGTATTATTTTTACATTTTTGTTTTTAGTGGTCTAGTGTTTGTCTGACATAGAAATTGCAGAAAGTAAATGACCTGTGCTCATCTGCAGCCCTGGGTAAGTAACTATAACACTAATTTTAATTAGGTGTGAGTAGAGATTAATATTAGTTTTTATGGAGTAATGTTAATTTGGTTAGCTGGTCAGATTTATTTAAAGCAGTGTTCACATTAACGTACAGTTTACTTTATGCCTCATTCTTGTTTTAATTAACATTTTATTACAATCATGTACATTTCACTGTTCTAATTCTAGTTTTCATATCTGACTACAGCGCTACTGCCTAATTTCTGTTTTGTATGCAATTCTGAATTGTTTTGCTATGCTGACTGTATGGACACTGCACAGTACCACTTCTCTTTATGTAATTTCCATGCTATACATATATACACTGCACAGTGCCACTTCTATGTATGTCATGTTCATCCTGTACATTTGGACACTGCATAGTACAACTTATCTTTATGTAATTTCCATGCTATAGATATATACACTGCACAGTGCCACTTCTATGTATGTCATGTTCATCCTGTACATTTGGACACTGCATAGTACAACTTATCTTTATGTAATTTCCATGCTATAGATATATACACTGCACAGTCAGGGCCGGTGCTAGGGTCCGTGGCACCCTAGGCACATTTACAAAATCGGCGCCCCCCGCCCGGCACATTTTTAAAATCGGCGCCCCCATCCTGCACACTTACAAAATAGTGTGTAAGTGTGCAGGGTGGGGGCGCCGATTTTGAAAATGTGCGTCTTTTCTTACCTGCTTCTAACTTGCCTCCTCTCTGCTCCGTCTGCTCCCCTCCACTCACTGACACTGTCGTGATGATGATGTCACGCCCGACAGTCAGTCAGTGAGTGGAGGGGAGGATACGGAGCAGAGAGGCGGTGGTGGTGGTGAGCAATAGTCCCTCCCTGTGGATGTATGTGAAGCTGTGCGGCGGCCGTGAAAGGTATGGTCAGCGGTCGCCGCACAGTTTTAAAGAAATTTTTAATTTGTGGCGCCCTCCAGAGCCCGGCGCCCTAGGCAAGTGCCTAACCTTGCCTAATGGGAGCGCCGGGCCTGTGCACAGTGCCACTTCTATGTATGTCATGTTCATCCTGTACATTTGGACACTGCATAGTACCACTTCTCTTTATGCAATCTTTATGCTGTACATATACTGCACAATACCACTTCTCTTTATGTCATTCTCATGGTGTGTGTTAAATCTTCCCTGCCCATGCACCGCCAAAAGTCTCGGAAGCCTGGCGGTGGCCATGTTTTAAAAATATATATATTAAAGTTAAACTTGAAATATTTAAAATAAGTTAGAATTACCGGGGTTTCCCGAAAATGTCTTGATCAGGGTCAAAATTCCTAAAAACCGGGAATAAAACTGGCAAATGGAAACAGTGGAGCAAACGCCTCTCGGTAGTGGCTTCTGCATCAGTTATTAGAATACGTCTTACACTTTGTGACTCAACCTAACTTCTTATTTACAGTCAAACAATTTCACTACAACAAAATTGTCTGCTGCTGGATTATTGCAGCAAGTTTGTTTTTGTTCCAAAATCAAACATTTGGAAGCCCCCCCTCTAAAAATCCCATGTTCGCCCCTGAGACACACAGTATATCCTTATATAAATAACTCATACTGTCTGAATACGCACTTCTCCTGCAGTGCATCACGGTCTCTTGGCGACATACCGGCAGGGCACAAACTCTCGTTACACTGATTATGTCTGTAAGACTTACAGAGCTCCCAGCCATACAAAGATGGACTGGATTAAGAGGCAATACGAATCTAAGTGGATTTGTGGATAAAGTAAAAATTAAATAAATACGGAAAAACTGTACAAACATGCCGTACAACGCTATAAATGAACAGGACAGGTTCATTAATAAACTGTCTCTGTCCTCTTCAGGTATAAGAAGTCTCTCACGGTAAGCTCAAGCCCTGACACTGGGCTGCAGGAAGATAGACTGGATGGACTGGCATAGAAGAGCTTGCAAGTCTGTCAGCTTATCCTAGAGGCAGCAGGCAGGACAGAAAATATTAGTTGGACATACTGAGGTTTCTCAGGCAGCAGTCCTGGGGCTCAGCGGAGCCAGTGATTGATGGCTGTGTCGGCTGAAAGAACAGCATGTAAGGCAGCAATAGGCTATAGCTTGCTGCACGGCTATATCTACCTGTTTATCGCAGGGATAGAAGCAAGAGCTTAGCTCACAGACATTGCTAAACCTCATCTATTTGATGAATTTTGACAATCTGGAGGTGTGCCAGTTATTCAGACAAGACAATGGGTTTTGGAACACAAGGTAAAGTTATTGTCCTGTTGCACAGGTGGAAATGTGTGAATGTCCGTTTTTATTTTGAAGCTTTGGAAACTGACACAGAGGCACGCACATCGCCAGATGTATTGGTCTGGAGGGTCCGAATGCAAATCGCAGCCTATGTGCTGTGGTTTTGGAACCCCTATGGCAAACAAGCCCTCCCCTTTATTCTACTTAACATCTGATCTGGAGGAAGAACTGAACAAAAGAGCCCCTGGACCTAGGGATTCCTGGGCCAATGCTAAGTAGTATTAGTCCACTCCTGATGCCACTGACAAGTGGGTACCAGGGATGGAAAATACAAATGTACCCTCTTACATAAGAATTAAAAGCAATAGTGCCCCCATTGCTAATAAATAAAGTATTACTGAAAATAATAGTGCCCTTTGATAAAAAAAAAGACTGTGCCCCCTACATAAAAATAAATAGACTGTGCCCACTTACATAAAAATAAATAGACTGTGTCTCCTTTATATAGAAATAAATAGACTGTGTCTCCTTATATATAGAAATAAATAGACGGTGTCCCCTTTATTTAGAAATAAGGAATAAATGGCCCTTTTTGCGGTAGTGTAGTGAAAATAATACCTACCAACCATCTTCGCTTAATCCAGCGCAATCCATTGATAGAAAAAAAAAACCTAGCAACAAGCTCACCAGGAGCTTCCAGGGCAAGTGAGTTAAAGTCCGGTAAGATCGCCGGTCAGGCAGCCAATCACAAGTAGTTTCTCATTATGACACATAAGTGAGTGCTTGCGACTGTAAGTCAAAATTTAGCTCTTGGCTGCAGGAAGTTACTGCCAAATTACATACATGTAAAAACAACTATTATGGGACGTAATGTTTAAATGTGCTTTACGTGGTAGTGGCTGCACTTTTGTGGGGCTATTCAATTTGGTGTAAAAAGCTCTACTGAAAACATTGTACATGTTTTTACATGCAAAATTGTACTTTACACAGTTTTGCATGAAAATTTTCACCTAATTCCAATGTAACTGTAAAGTCTGGTGAAAAAGGCAAAAGCATTGCATGCATGTGAAAGTGAATACATTGCACATACTGAATACATTGAGAAAGTCACATACTTTTCTTCCAATTCATTTTATTAATAATAAAGTGATTTTTTTATGCAATACAGGTATAAGATTCACCACAGGCAGCTTAATTCCTAATTAGTTATACAAGTCACGCAGAGGGTCTCCAGAAACCCCTCCCCTCCGCTAACAAAGTGCTCCTACATACGGCACTATATTGTATACAGCACTGCCGCGGACGCTTCTTTGACAGCGCCGCGGCTGCTGTATAGTACAGTGTTGCCGAAACGGAGCTGTTGCGCATGCGCACGCATGCGCTGGTGCATTTGCAGCAGCTCTCTCGCTGGTTTTTTTTTCCCGGTGGGGGGGAAACCCCCCATAACAATCCTGTGTGCACCCCTGCAAGTCCCCATTTATGTAAATTGTTATTACATGTCTTCCTCTTACATTTATTTTATGTAACATTTTGTCATAGAAGTCATTATTCTCTCCCCATCAAATAATTGTATCTGCAGCTGCTTTAAAAAGAAAGGAAAACTTATTGCAGAAGCCATTTTGCTGGATCAACTTTACAGATTTTTTTCAAACTAGTTGGTCTTCTAATACTGTCATATTAGAATACTGGAAATAATTTGTTTGGCAGTCCTGGAGGTTTACTAAAACTTCTAAGAAGGAAAAGAGCAAGTGTTGCCCATAGCAACCAATCAGATTCTAGCAATCAATTTTTAGAATGTACTAGATAAGTTGTAGCTAGAATCTGGTTGGTTGCTAAGGGCAACACCTCCACTTTTCCATTTTAGAAAGTTGAGTTAATCTTCCCTCTGGATCCACACAAAATGTTTGAATTATGCAAATTATGGAGAAAATCTGATTTAAAAAGGCTCTGATGTCAACATATCCATCTAGGAAACACTTTTATATTAATGGTTAAAACCCATCATATTATAAAAATGCTAATTTATATTAATTCTAACATTCGATACCTGTGGGCATATATAAAATCATGTAATTATAGCTATCACTGTAGCATGTCAGTAACGTCCTTTAAATAGAATCTCAATTTTTCTGTAATGTCTTATAAATCTAAATTTGTACATAGGATTTTCAATCTTTACAGCATCATTTACCAGTGCTCACTTAATAAACATTATAGTTGCTGATATACAGATTACAGTGGGATTCATTGACATTTGAGCTTGAATCTCACGGTTTCTGTATCTTTGCGCCAGCATCAGATAGCATAGTCTACAGAAATTAATTTGTCTTGTGGTGCAACATTTATAATTGCATAATCCTTGCATGTGGAAAGCCAGTTTCTCGCACTCACACAGGCCATAAGTGAAAAAGTTGAATAAGCGAAACGTTTTCGCTATTGGGCACAACAAAACCTTTTAACTATAAGTGAACAGCCCCATTAGTACCTGTTCCCGTTTCTCTGGTAGGTGCTTTTCCTTTTTATTTCCAGAAATGACTGGACGACTAGAAGACCTCAGAGGTGCCAGAGATTGGGTGTTGACTAATTCTTTTTGTATCATTCAGCAGGGGCAAACGCAGGATTTTTAGGGGGGTCCCCCCCCAAATAAAATATATATATATATAGAGCTGTTGCGCATGCAGCCGCGCATGCGCAGCAACTCCATGCTGAATTGCACAGCAGCCGCGGTGCTGTCAAAGAAGCGCCCGCAGCAGTGCTGTATTGTAGTACAATATAGCACCGCCGCGGACGCTTCTTTGACAGCGCCGCGGCTGCTGTACAGTACAGTGCTGCTGTGTAGGGGCTATGTTTAGCGCCCATTCGTTCACAGCGGGAGGGGTTCCTGGAGAACCAGAAACCCCCCCTGTGTGCGCCCCTGATTCAGCATAATTTAATATGGGAAAGCACATTTATATATACACATAAAACATTATAATGTACAAATGTGATATATGATAAGAAGAAAGTATTGAGGTCATATAAGCAATGCTCCAACCAGCAATGTTTTAATAAGAATAAAGGTGAGACAATAATGGGAGAGCGACTCAGAAGTGAGAGAAGGGTGGACTGTGAATTGAAGTTTTTAATTTTGGAAAAAATGAGCCTGATTGATTAAGAAGAGCAAAGCAATAAAAGGAGTAAATTTGATCCTAGACAAAACCATGTTACAATGCAAGGGGTGCAAATTAGTTTATTATTTTGCACATCAGTTAAACACTGGCTGCTTTTTCATGTAGCACAAAAATACTTGATAGCTATAAATACTTTATAACTATAAATCTGTCCCCACATTTTAATTTTATCTCCCCCCTCCAATGCAACATGGTTTTGCCAAGGTGCAAAGACACAATTTTTTTTTTGCTTTACTTTCCTTAATGAATCAGGCCCGATATGTTTATGATGCAAGCAAGCGTGTTAATGATGATCTTCTTTTTAACTTTTATTAGGTCTTAGGTTCATATAAATAATTCATGACAATGGTGATTTATTGCAAATTACAGGTTTACTGTATTGTGGCAGTTTCTTAGTTTCCCTGGAAAGATATATTATTATAAGTTGGCTACTTTAGATCTGTTTTTGATCTGTTATTTACTAACAATGTTTAAAGGTGCACATTTGCAGTAAAACCAGAATAGTCAATCAGCTTTTATCTTTTGAGTAGAGGTTGGACAAACAATAAAATAATCAGTTTCCATACAGCTCTATTGATACCTGGGTATTATCAAAGATTTCCTAATTGCTCTTTTCTATAAGCCGACATCAATCATTGACTTTAGGACAGTCTATAAACGTGGGGCTTGTAGAACTAAAAGTACTAGTATGCCTTGGCATCTAATACCCGCTGTATTGCCACAGAGTAAATACTATGAAACAAACTGTATAGAATTCTTTTATTTGAAATAAAGACTCACAAAATCACTCATTGGGCTAGATTTACTAAGCTGCGGGTTTGAAAAAGTGGGGATGTTGCCTATAGCAACCAATCAGAGTCTAGCTGTCATTTTGTAGAAGGTACTATATAAATGAAAGCTAGAATCTGATTGGTTGCTATAGGCAACATCCCCACTTTTTCAAACCCGCAGCTTAGTAAATCTAGCCCATTGTCTTCATTCTTTATTGCACGATTAATTAGTATGGTATCTTTATCTTATTTTCTTATTTCTTCTTCATTTCCATCTTCTTTTCTTCTTTCATCCTGTTGGCTAAAGTCTTTAATTTAAGGAAAAAAAACATTATTGGACAACAAGATACTTGCTCTTAGACGAGGCGCCGGGGGAATGTCTGTCATGTGCATCGTGGCTCATCCAAGAGCAAGTGTCCCGTCATCCAAAAGGGTTATTTTAAATTAACCATCTTAAGATACGTCAATATGACTCAAGTAAGAACGCAACTGTACGTGTACTCTCAAATCTAAATTGCGTTCATCTCTAAATTGCTCCAAGGAGAGCGGTTGAGGTTTATCTTTAACTTGCGGCTGTCCTTGGGGATTTAAAAGAACAACTATTTTGTAACCTCCCTCATGGAGAGAGCCTACCTAGTATGTCTGTGTTTTATGTATGCTGTGCTTTCCCCCTGTACGGTGCTGTGGAGTAGAGATGCTCAGGCTCGGTTCCTCGAGAACCAAACACACCCGAACTTAGGGGATCCGAGTACCGAGTCAAGCCGGCTCGGTACTGTCGCACTCCCACAGAATCAAAAACGAGGCAAAACGTCATCGTTACGTCATTGGATCTCGGATCTCACGAGTTTTGAATTCCTTTGTAAGATCCAACATAGCGGGGGGTGGTAGAGAGGACAGGCCCCCATTTTTCTTTTCTGACACTGCTGTGTGCCAATGTGTCCTAGATGTGGTAGGAACTGCTGTGTGTTTGAGTAATTGCTCTGTCGCTTACCATCCAGCCAGGTCGCTGGAGTATTTGTCCGAAAGTGTATGTAAATAATATTGTGACATGTGAGGTGGTCAAAATTGACTGCAAATGACTTGAAATTAGTGTTATTGAGGTAAAAATAATGTAGGAACAAAAAAAAAGAGAGCAAAAATAGGTGTTTTTAGCATATTTTAGGATTTTTCCCCAAAAATCCAAAACCAAAACCAAGACACACGAGGGCGGTTTTGCCAAAACCAAAACATGAAGCTAATCCAGATCCAAAACCAAAACCAGTTCACGGGGGTCAGTCAGCATATCTACTGTGGAGCACTGTGGCAATTTACAAATCAACTACACTACTACTACTATTTAGAATAAAATCCAAATGGTAATTTTTAAAAAAACTCAATAGTGTCTGCTAAAACCCCATCACCGAGGAGGATGAATGTCCCTGTTTTTGCAGATTGCACACTTTCTTTGGTTTATAAACTCTACATAGCTTGTTACAGCCAAATGTGTGAATATTTCACACTGGTAACGGCCTTCCTGAGCTTGGGGGCTATGAACTACCTCCATTGGTTTACACTGAAGCTGGCTCTGTTGCAATATTTAGTGAAGTGTTCCGTCATTTCAGCTCATTAATACACAGCCGTTATATGCTATGCTACCAAACCGTAGCTCTACTTGTTCTTTAATTCATTGCTCCCGTGCAGTGTGCGGCTTCTGCTCAAGTCTATATGACGTTCATAAACTATCTGTCTGATGCAATGTAACAGATAAGTCCTATATAAATGAATATATCAGAATTCAGCTGTGTTCTCAAAGACTGACTGTCCTCTAAGCAGCAGCTCAGCCATGCTAAGCTCCATACACAAGTCATAGAGCAGTGGCTATTTAAGAAACTGACCAGGTGGCCGCGGCAGACGGAATCCTAAGCACCAGGGAGAGCAAAGGAACGTCGTCAATGTGTAAAAGACAGCTGGTAGCAGAAAGATATGGCCGAGGTTCTAAATTGTGTCTTTATCAGCTTTCCTATAAAGGTAAAAATAGCTCTGATACACAGACAGGTAGAATTTAAATACAGAATCTAAGAAGCAAGTTGTGTATCCTTTATAAATAATAGCAACAATCTATATATCTATATCTATGTAAAATATAATATAATAATACATAATTGATCAATAAAACAAATGTAGTGATAATTATTTGTCTGTACTCACTCTTCTGTCTTCATTCTGCCATTTATAAGATCTAATGGTGTCTACTGTTTTGTTCCAGTGTCGATTGGGCATGTCCAATTCAAACAAGCAAAAATAGGAGTTGAAGCTCATCCCCGGTTCCAATATATCTGATAGACAATATCCGGAATTGCTGGGGAATACAGAAGTATTTCTGTCCCGGGTCACCCTGTATCTGTCCTGCACCAGAAATTGCTGGGGCCCAGTACAATATATCAGGCAGGACCCCCTCTTTCCTTCTCTACGCTACCCCCATGTTTAAATGATCCTTTACCCAACATATGCCCTCCCGTTCTCTTCAGTCACACCCAGTCCCCGGTTTCATCTATCCCTTGCAGTAGTTTATTTAACTCTCTGCTTCTTCTTGCTGTCTCATTTTGGCTCCTCTCCATTGACAGTGCTGCGACGTTATTAATTACATGACGACAGCGATGCTTCAAGGAACCTCTCTGCTTTGCCGCAGCTCTCTGTCTGGGAGCTGGGCACCTGGGAGACTGTGACTGGAGCAAATGGCCGTATCCTTAATTCATCAAGGAGGACTCTCTCCACCCCTCATATCTGAGTAGAAGTTGTTGCATAAAAATGGAGTCCTTTACCTCCCTTAATTCACTATAGAGGCCTCTTTGCCTAAGAGATTTGTTTGGTCCCAGGGCTGGTGGGGCCCCACACTTCTGAGGGGCCCCCATACTGCTGTTTTCCCTGTAACCCCCTGACCGACAGTCGTCAGGCCGCAGGTTGTTGCAGAATATTGGAAGCAATGAAGCATTAAAATAGTATTTAGAAAATTTAAACTAACATATAAAACCCCTTAAGTGGTTTAGTCTAGGCAAAAAGGTTTATTGTCCACCAGTCCTGTATGAATGTACTTCACACCAGGGGGTCTCCTGTCTTCCTTTAGCTTTGATCTGTGTGTGCTAGCATAGGAAAAGGGTCCACAGACAGAGCTCTACGTTTAATTACAGAGGAAGGCATTGTGGATTCAAATGTAAGTGTGTCTGGAGTGTGGTCTTTCCTGTTTACGCAAACTCTGCTGTACACATAGCAATACCTGTTCCTAATTAAATCAGGAGTGACTAATCTGCTATCTCCTTGTCTGTATGTTTACCTGTGAAAAGGTAAACACACAAAAAGGACCAATCAGGCCGGTCCTGGAATTGTTGATGGGGTCATTTCTTGGCTTAAAAGACACCCAGAAAGAGCAGCAAATTGACATTCACTACAAAGTGATAGCTGAGGTCAGGCTGGTGTTGAGATATATTAATCTCTGCCCCTGACAGGAAAGGGACAATCGGTCCCTGGAGTACTGCCGTTGCCCGATCTACCTCTCCAGGTCTTGGGGAGCTGCTTGTCCGCCGAAAGCGGAGTGACAGTTAATTAGGGCCACTACGTTTGCTGGTAGTCTTAAAGGAGAGAGCAGTCCCTGAAAGTAACAAGGATACTGGTGAGGTGTTTTTATTATACCCCGTATGTAGTCTATGCAAGACTGTAGTGTCATGTATTGCAAATTATTATTTAAATGTTTAATGCTGTTTGTTGCTACCATTTTGTTAAATAACTTATTTGTTTTATTTCAGATATTTGCCTGGGTGATTTTGAACCTTGGATAGGTACCGGGTAGGCCAGCTATGCTGCCCAGAAGGTTACGCTAAACCCGGTATTCACACAGTCGCGTTGTCGGTATGTCGTGTTGTCGCAAAGTTTCCTTCCAGCAGTCAAACAATGGTTTACAACCCAAAAATGATGTTTTCAATATTTGTCACTCTGTTGCTTTGTTGCATTGTCACTATGTGGTCTAATAGGTTACTTTTTTCTATACTAAATAACTATGTAAGATTTGGCAGCTCTACCTTGAAAGCTGTGAAAGATATTCGCCAACAAACAAACTTCTTCTTTTAATCTATATAGATATTCTTAACTGAGACATTTAAAGTTTCCAAACATGCGGAAAGAACCACCTTGCGCCCAAGGGCTTATCATCAAAGACAGTCAAACTCACCTAGCAATATATCATTTTTTTATTATTATTATTATCTCCCCGTCTATCATTTCATGAGCTACAAACAACCCCATTTGATAAACCTAAAAAGAATATTTTCTTTGTTCCTGATGAAAGTGTTTCTCTTCTAATCTCCACGAATGACCTTACATTATTTCAAATGCATTGAGAATGAACGATTCATTTGAGATTTATTTGAAACTCTTTTGAATTGACCTTGTATATACAGTGTATTTGTACAAGGTAATCACAACAACCATCCTGACGCCAGCCAAAGATTCAAAGATAGCAGATTCAGACGGTTTATGCAGAACTTTACAGATCCTGCATATTAATATTGTAAATTTCAGCTTGAATGAGTTCCTGAAGGTGAAAACCTTGAAATAAATTTGCTCTGCTCACACATGCAGCGATATCGATGCCGATACTGACAGATTGGTGCGTGGGAAAATCTGGTCAACTGTTGGCTATATATACAGTCCCTTACTAACAAACACCTTGGTAGTTCAGCTGCTTGACAGAGCTTGGGATGACCAGGTCTGTATAAATGTCAGTCACAACGGCATTAAACAGAATATGTCCTAGTATGATATCACAGGTATTCAGCTGTCTCCCACCATAAATTGTCTACACCGTAACGTGACATTTTACGCAATCATCATCTACCTCTACTAACTTGTCGAAGTCAAATTGGATATGCTAATTTCAAATTAATATCTACCAATCTGATTGTCTTTGTCTGAAAATATACGAATAGCACGCTACGGCGTGGAGGAGCGTATTTCACTACAAACACTTGTACACACATTTACACTTACATGTTCACTTGTAATCAGTTCACCTTAAAAATAGTTCCAACACATAGTCATTTATAATAGAATGTATCAGAGTTTATAGTCAAATTCTAATAATGTTAAATACACTTTAGTGAGATCTGAGGTTCAGGAAACAGGAAACATATCATGTTTAGTATCATTCTAATCCCATATTTATCCTCAGACGTCCGGTTCTATCGGCTAGAAGATCGCACCTTGCGTATGCAAGTTATGAATTATAGGGAATAAATGATCAGAATGGTATTGTATGTGTAATGCAAACAGACCAGTTTGAACTAGCTTTCGGCGGGAAGATTAGTGTGCATCTGTTGGAGAGCTGACCCCCACTCTTGGAGGGCATCGTTTGAACTGACCAATGACGTGCATTATACTGGATTGTCCTGAAGCCTGAACCAATGGAAACACGCCAAATCATCTCTATTGTTTTCTATGTATCACTAACTGTATATAAGCAGTAGCTCTGGGGCCAACAGACAGTCTCGTAGACCACAGACTTCAGGACTGAATGACTGTATGCTGAATTCAGTGCGCCTGCGTATGTAATCGGCTGTACTAATTTTATTGAATTGTTACTCTGCTACCTTTTGCTATTAAACCCCATTGTGGGTTGGAACCACACTATTCGAAGTGGATAATTTCATTAGATAGCGACTAGCTCACACTACTTTTAATAATTATTCAGTATTCACCTCAGTGTTTATTACAGCAATAAAGAAAATGCATGGCAGCAGATCATTAGTCCCTTACAGCTTCACTGAGTGCTAGGGGTGTATTTACTAAACTGCAAGTTTGAAAAAGTGGAGATGTTGCCTATAGCAACCAATCAGATTCTAGCTGTCGTTTTGTAGAAGGCACTAAATAAATGAAAGCTATAATCTGATTGGTTGCTGTAGGCAACATCTCCACTTTTTCAAACTCCTAGGGCTAGATTTACTAACAGGCGTGATGCATGGCGTCTTCAAGCCGCCATGCATCGCCAAGGTTTTCCGGCGGGTTTGCATTCCAAACAGCCGGATTTACTAATGGGCGCATTTCATCTTCAATTTGAAGCTCAATTTGAAGGCTTTGAATAGAACATGGCGCTTTTGCTTTAAATGACGGCGCTTTTGTGTGAAGGCGTTTTTTTTGAAAATTACACCTGTTACTATTGGCTATTTTCAAAGTCAGGAGATTTAACATCACAAGCCCTATATAAACCACTGGCCTGACACTTTTTTTTTGATAGGGGTTTGAGGAGTTTTGTGAGAGGAGTTTGGAGGATTGTGGTTTGGTGACAGTTGGTGAGAGTTGGAGTTTGGTGGATTGGTGGAGCGATATCTGATTGAAGTGTGAGTAGTCCTGTGGTATTTTTCTGTTTTGTACATTTATTTTCTAATTTATTTTCTGTCTTGTATTTTTTGTATTTGACTTGTCCTTTGTCTGTGTTACTTCTGTGTGACTGTGTCTGTAGTTAGTGTAGTTTGTCCTTTGTGTTTGTAAGTCTTTCTGTGTTTTGTGTGTTTCACATTTATTTGTGAACATGTCCAGAGAGAGGAGGGGAGCAGAGGCTGAGGAGAGGGAGATGGAGGTTGAGGGGGCAGAGGAGGGAGAGGAAGAGTTTAAGGAGACAGGACAGGGCAGGAAGACAAAATCAGGGAGAAATGTCAGATTCTCCCATGATGAAAATTGTGTGCTGGTGCACAATAACATTCCCTGCTATGAGGTCATCTTAGGGAACCTTGCAGCCCGGACTCCACTAAGGCGGCGCCACCAATTGTGGGCTAGAGTGTGCGATGCTGTTAACGTGGTGGGCCCAATAAAGAGGACAGTGACGCACTGCCGCAAGCACTTTTCCAATATAAAAAGGAGGCTGAAAGAGAAGATGGCCCAGGAAAAGAAGGCAACAAGGCGCACGGGTGGTGGCCCCCCTCTTCGTGTTGAGTACGTATTAACCTCTTTTTAAAGATTAACATTTGGACTAAAAAAAAAAAATCACATCCAACACATTTTAGATCAATACATGTTTCTCACAGTATGCACTTACATGTAAAGTTAAGCTGATTGTAATGAGACGGTCTGTATTGTGCCTCCACCCCTGTGTGCTCTGCACATCACCAAATGGCACACAGACTCCTACTTGTTCCCTGTCTACTGCAATAATCGGTGGGGTAAGTTGATGTAATGCTAGATTAAGTATCAAACAGCCAGCCAGGATAATATCAGACCCCTTTTCAGGTGCATACATAGCCACCCAACCAGATTATTCTAGTAACCTGAACCTGGTTTACAAGAGTACAAAGGTACGCTATAACACACCTCTACTAGTGGGTATGTGACTCATTGAATTTGTGCTGTGCAGATGTCTGAGGATGCAGCAGAGGAGTCATAAGCCAGAAACCCATTTTTTATTTAGTAAATGTAGAATTGCTTTTACACTCTATTAAGGGATAACTATGTAATGACATATTGTGCATTCTGATTTTGGACAAACACCAGTATTCTTGAGGATTTGTTGCAATTTTAAAAAAAAAACAACACATGTGGAAATCAGTCAATAGATTGCATGGTGGGAAAACACAATAAAAAAAAATAATACACTGAAATTACAAGACACTGTGGCCTTTTTACATATACACTCCCAAAGGAGCTAACTTTGTACATGAAATGGCCCTTTCCCTTCTGTTCTGATTGACCAAATACCTCAAACAGCACACTGTTTAAACAATCTCGCCGCTCACAAGCAGCGCTTTCATTTTGGTCTTTGGAATGGCGGTTTTCCGGCGGCTTTATAAACCCCCTAATAGTAAATCCGGCTGTTTGTATGTTGAACATTGTTGAAACCGTCATGGCGCTTTATACAGAGGCGGGTTTGAAAACATCATTTCTGGTCGTTTGGACGGCGGGTTTAGCGTTAGTAAATCCGGCGATGGCTAAAACGCCGCCAAACCCGCCGAAAGTCGGCGGGTTTACAAACACGTCTGTTAGTAAATCTAGCCCCTAGTCTCCATTGTTGTTCTCATGTGTGAGCTTGTAGCGTAACATCGTGTGACACCACAGCAGTCAATCTGCCTCAAACTACATCGCACCTCGTTTGGACACAGGGCAATATTTTTATGGGTGAGGCGTCAAAAACCGACAAAGCATGTTTAAAATATTTGTTAAGATTTTTCAGTCCATTATTCTGTCTCATTAATATACGTTTAAAATATTTATTATATCTATTGTATGAGGAGACACCGTAGCCATTTTGTGGATTGAACCAATATTGCGTTTTGTGGCTCATGCTGCTGTGATGTCACTGATTCTTACTGTTTTGATAGGCTGCATTCTCCTGAATAGGGTTCACCTCACAAAATGGCCGCCTCCATGGCGTGCATGCGATGGTTACACTTTATAGATCTGCAGTCATAGACGCCCACTGTTAACATGATGATTCCATGATTTCCAGTTTGCCATTTACTAGGGTTAGCAAAAATAACTTAATTACCACCAGCAATCATGGTAAGTAATCAGCATTTTCAACGGCTTCATTTTAATTAGTTTAATGGACATCTCTGCAATGTAATCTATTTTTTATCCCAACATCTTAGTGTTTTTGTGTACAATTTAATTTGCAATGCCATGCCAATGCTGATGTTAATTTCCTTCTCTACAATACCTAAAGTAGCGCTATTTAATTTAAAGTCTGACTCTGCAATAGACGCCAGGCTCTATGTAGAGCCGCACTTTCTAATGAAAGCTAGAAGGTTTGGTGGTTATAACTAAACAACATTAAAAAAACTAATATTGAAACTCCACGTGAGCATACGTGCCAACAGTTTCAAATAAATCCAAGGGTAGCTTTGTTGCTGCACAGGGCTTATAAGCACAATACTGTCTTTGCATTCTAAAATCCCAATATTATTAGGTATTTGCTGAAATTGCTGATAATGTTATGTTTTTATTTATATAGCGTCAAATATTTACATATAAATAAATGGTGATGATATTGATAAGGATAGGGCAGCACGGTGGCTAAGCGGTTAGCACTTCTGCCTCACAGCGCTGGGATCATGAGTTCAATTCCTGATCATGGCATTATCTGTATGGAGTTTGTATGTTCTCCCCGTGTTTGCGTGGGTTTCCTCTGGGTGCTCCAGTTTCCTCCCACAGTCCAAAAACATACTAGTAGGTTAATTGGCTGCTATCGAAAATTGACTCTAGTCTGTCTGTCTGTGTGTGTGTGTTAGGGAATTTAGACTGTAAGCTCCAATGGGGCAGGGACTGATGTGAGGGAGATCTCTGTACAGCGCTGCGGAATCAGTGGCACTATATAAATAAATGATGATGATGATAAGGATGTACATATCCTGCGGTCCGTTCTATGTGTCTGCATACGGCAAGAAGCGTAGAGCCAGATTGTACTTAGACCCGTATTCAAATGGAAATGTTTTTTGAGATCCTCTTGTAACTGAATAGGAGCGGACGTACGTGCAAATTATGTGCAATTTTTTTAAACGCAAGTTGCGTTCACTTTGCGTTTTTTGATGAATCAGGACCAGTGAGAGCAAGAAAAAATCTCTGCTAAAGTAAATATTCTACGCTGATTCAAAAAACATAACTGTGATAGGGAAACAGGTTAAAGAATAAACAGTACTAGCATTGAATTTCTGTAAAACATTTGCACTAAACCATAGCAACCAAACAGACACTTGTGCTAGACAGATACAAGCTCATTGCTCATTGTTTGTCGTGGCTTAGTGCCCCCTAATGCAATTTTAGTAAATGTTCACCAAAGTCTGTATCAGGCGATTTATTTATTGAACAAGTCAGTAATAGAGGCTAATACTTCCTTCGCCCTGTCAAGCTTCGGACATCCTAAATTTACTTGTTTTTTGCCATATCTCTTGCTCCAGCTACAGGGCTAGTCTAAGTCTTGAGTACTAATGATGACAGCCTTGTATACATGCTATAACATGTGTTTGCAATCAGGAGCAACTGTAAAATTTATTTTATGTTAAGTAGACATTAAAATCATCCTAATAAATGTATTTCATGGAAAAAAAATTTTTTTAACTGTTTTGTCATTAATGCTTATTTTACAGGTAACGTTAATTGAATATTTTTTTTTATTTCTCTTCATTTGCGAATGTATATTTCACATAGGTATTGTAAGGATCCTGCAGTGTATTGTGCAGTAGATAAGAGCAGACCTGTACCCATATTCATCAGCGCACGTATGTTCAGATCCGTTCCCTGTTGAATTTAGGAGTACGCAGAACCGTTTTGCGAATGCTTTAAAACAGTGCGTGTGCCTTGAATCACGCCCAAAAATTTTTTCTAAGCCTCCCGCTGAAATTGTTGCCCTAGGCAGGTGCTAGTTAACCAATATCGCAAGTTAGATTGCAATATTTTCGCCCAAGTGTTATGCGTGTAAATCCTGAAACTGCAGCGGACAAAGGTAACTGAAGATCATTTGCTGCAATAAAGATATCAAACAAAGCTATCTGCCAATACCACATGAAATAACAATGGACCCCATACTGTGTGTTTGTTCCATTACAAGACATTTCACATAGCAATAAATAAATTCCATATATATTGTAGACACTGATCTCTCACGGTAGTGAATAGTTAATATACAATAGGATGGTGTAGGACAGCACTGCACCTGTTTGTGCCAAAACAAAAAAAAAATATTTTCCATGCTTTATATGCATCTCTACAACATGCATTATTAGTTCATGATCGCTGCCACTCTGAAATGTTATTGTACATCACTTTGCAGGTTCAACATAATCACTTATCTAATTAATGGACTGGGAGGCGGTAGCTATATCTAGCGTGCACCTTGTAGTATGCAGGTGCACAGTTTCAAGGCCTGTCCTTGGAGGTAGGGGTGTAACACGATTTTTTTTTTTTGGGTCTTGTTGTCAAACTAAAACCATTACAACTGTAGCACCATTGGAGATAGTGATGTCAGCTATTCCCATTCTACTTCCTTCACTTGTGTAATCCACAGCAATTAAATCATCATGAATAAAGAATCTATAAATTGGGATGCAGGAGTGAGCCGATGCCATCAGCAGCCGCTGGGCTAGTGGTTGCCAGGGTCAGTGTTGTTTAGCAATGAAGCATGCAAAGAGCTAGAACAGATAGCAACTTAGTTGATGACTTTGTCTGCAAATCACTAAATATTTCGCAGCAATACCTAAATTGAAGATTGATTTTTCTTTTTAACGACTTAAAGTCTAATTTAAACTAGTGACAGCAGATTCACCTAATTGTATTGATAAAAAGGAATACAAGCTAGGACAATGTTTTTGGCGCTAACCCCTTGTCAGGTGAAACATCAATGTTTCATCAGTTACTGATTAGATGAGATTAAATTAAACATACTTCCCCAAGTTGAGATACAAAGACACTTTTATAAGCAGAGTTGTCAGCATTATAGTCACTTATTAATGTAACCATTGCATCACCATGAATGATGAATTTTCCTATATCTCTTATGTTTCATTGGAATGTAGGATTAGATAACTAATTTTACTAATGATGACCAAAGTGGATGTGTTTTATATAATTCTATGATATATCACATGTTTAGCAATTCTATAGAATTACACTCCTGGTAAAAGAATATTAATACACAGGTCAGGGTCATAACTAGGGCTCTGCGAGAGGGGCAGGCGCTCAGGGTGCAAAGCAGAAGGCGGTGCAGGATAAGGAATATTTTAGGTTTGTTTCATTATAATTTAGTGCTAGAGGGCATCATATTTCCTTTCTTGCCCCAGGCGGTAAAATTTCTAGTTATGACTCTGACACAGGTGACATGAATATATTTATAATACCCTATACAGGAAGCACAGGTCTTAGGGGAAAATTGGGCTTTCATAAAACATGCTAGACAGTAAATGCAGACATGAAAACAAAGGGTAGGGATGGCCATGCTCAAGACAGAACTTACAATCTAATGGGAAATGGGCAGAGCTCAGTTGAGAACAGCAAATGTGATTCAGAGGGAAGTTTAGGACAGTTGTAATGGTGGACCAGAGTCAGTAGAAGAAGTGTAATCTCTCAAAAAGATGTGGGCTGTCAGAGTCCCTTTAATCAAGTCTGATTGATCACTGTATGGAATTCTGTAAGTGGGTAGTGGCACAGGAGAGGTTTTGTAGATGGGAGTGAGAGGCGGTTATCAGAGTTGAGGGGAGGAACAGATCAGTAATATAGGTTGAGGGAAAGTATTTTGAGATGAGAGTAAAGATGTACCATGGGGTTGTGTGGGTGAGGGCTTTGTAGGTGACATTGAGTAATTGAGTAATTTGGTGTCAGTGGTGTAACTAGCGCCACTGTGTTGGGTTTGGCCAACATGAGGTCTGGAGGTGAGGTGGGCCCAGAAATGCCAGGCAATCCTCCTGAGGCCCATGTTCAGCTCTTCTCAGCATTAGCAGGGGCCAGTGCATTGCCAGAACCTCTCTCAAATTATGCAGAGTGTAGAGAGACAAAGATCAGTCTTGTCACGGTATTTAGGATAGATTGAGAAGATGATAAGCTCTGTTTGGAAATGTTGAAGCATTGGGGCATACATGTGAAAATAGCAAAGAGACAGTTCAGATGAGATAGTAGAGAAGGAGCGAGGTCAGTGTAGGAGAGGTAGATTGGGGGTCATCAGTGTTGAGGTGGTACAGGTGGCCAAATGAGCTACTGAGGTCACTAGGAGAAGAGGTGTATAACAACAAAAGCAGAGGGCTCAGAACAAAGCCTTGTGGAACCCCAATAGATAATGGGAATGAGGGAATGTGCCAGAGGAAGTTACACTGGAGTTGCGACTTAAAGGGTAGGATGTGAACCAGGAGAGAACTGTGTCTTAAAAGTAATTGGAGTGAAGGGTGTGCAGTTGAAGAGGGTAATCAGATTTGTTCAGGAAAAATGACCCATAAGACTTTGCTGTAAGTAGATTATGGATCACTCTTGTTAGGACAGTCACAATAAAATGTTGTGGTTGTTATCTTGATTGCAGAGAGCAGTAATAGGAGTGTGAGCATAAAAGGTGAGTTAGGCAGCTAAACACAAGTTGCTCAAGCAGTGGGGAGGCAAATAAAAGGAGCGAAATAAGGTTGTAGTTGGAGATAGCGGCTGGTTCAAGACATGTCAGTGAAGACAAGTTAACGGTGAAGACAAGTTAACGAGGGAATGGAGAAGATGTGAGCCAATAGGGTTGAGGGGGCAGGTTGAGGTGTGAGTTGATGAGATGAGTGCAGAGACTAAGTTGTAGTCCAGAATCAACTGAGGCTGGATTGGGGAGTGCAGGGGCAGGTGGGTGTAGCATGCCTAGTCTGGCATGCAGAGGAATCCATTTTATTTTAGTATAAAATAATTATATAATAATATACTGTAATATACTATAATGATCATTTGTTCAGTGGATTGTTTACAACCACTAGTAACCAGTTTCATTTTTATAGTTATTTTAGGGCCTTAAAACATAAAAAAAAAATATATAAATAACTATTCTTATGAAATATATTGCATTTAGAGGCATTTTTTTTCTCATATGTAGTGCTTCTGTAGAAGGAAATATTCACAGATGACCCAGGATGTCCACATTCATATTGATTGCGTTCACTTCATTTATTGTGCCACAATTCCAGCTTCTTATTAGTGGACAACTGTCAGCACTGAAAATGTCACATCAATTCAAGAAAACATTTGCATTCTGCAAAACAGAAATCATTCACTCACAATATGCTATTGCTCAATGGCCTGGAAACATCGCTAGAAACCCTGGTTACAGGTGTTGACTCATAGAGGCTGACAAACAGAGTTGTTTCCATTAAAATAGTGGCTGGGTTATTTTGGTAATTTATGTAAATAAAAACTCAAAAAACCTACTCAAATTTTAGTGCCCAAAAAGTGTACACAAGAAAAAATATATAAAACCTTATAGAATCTTCCATCTTCTTTCTTCGTTTGTTTCTTCATGACTAAAAATTCAGATTTAGATTATGTGCCGAAGTCTCCTTATATGTTTTACAATATATTTTGCTGTGCTAAACTGTATTCAAACATTCTGGAATATAACTAATGTAGGACCAGTGTGAGGCAGAAGTGGCAAGTTGCCTTAAGCAGAAAGAGGCTTGGGGTCTCAGACCCAAAAGGAATTCAGCAGGCAGGCTGCTAATGTCTAATATTAAGATAAGGTTCTTTCGAAAGGTGGTTGGGAAAAATAAAAAACTGCAAGTAGAGCTTTAACTCTGGGGGTTGGTTCAGATTTAGTACTTGGCTGAGAGTTCTTGAGATTATAGCTATAAACCCTGAGATCCTTAGATTTCTCTAAAATCAGACCTTGGCAATTTCCATGGATCAGAACAGATTTATTGATGTGTCATTAGTTGTACCAAAGGTCAAAGAAAAGTCGATAGACTGGCTATTGAAATTTCCACTGGGGCAGCACGGTGGCGTAGTGGTTAGCACTTCTGCCTTACAGTACTGGAGTCATGAGTTCAATTCCCGACCATGGCCTTATCTGTGTGGAGTTGGTATGTTCTCCCTGTGTTTGCGTGGGTTTCCTCTGGGTGCTCCGGTTTCCTCCCACACTCCAAAAACATACTAGTAGGTTAATTGGCTGCTATCAAACTGACCCTAGTCTGTGTCTGTGTGTGTGTGTGTGTGTTAGGGAATTTAGACTGTAAGCTCCAATTGGGCAGGGACTGATGTAACTGAGTTCTCTGTACAGCGCTGCGGAATTAGTGGCGCTATATAAATAAATGGTGATGATGACGATGGATTCAGCAGTGGCCTCAATGCTCAGTGAGTCATTATAACATGCTTTACATTGGCAAAATCCTTGAAAAGTGCCTAATTTTTCCCATTATGTCCTAACCATTCACAAGAAACGTCTGTTTTTTTATGTTAATAGGTATTCTTGTCATAAAATATATTCATCTTGTTCTCGTTTCTGGGCTCATATAGTTAGTTTTCTTGCTGGGTCCTTTATAACTCAGTATGACATTAGGAACTGAGGTATCTAAAGATGCTAGCAGAGCTTCAGCTCTTCAGTGGCTTCAGCTTTAACAACAGGGTCATTTTATAGCGTTAAAAAGCAATGGGCAAGCGTAGCAGTTGCTTGTTAATGTAAAGAAAAAAATATCTAACAGCCACTCAGAGTTTTCCTAAGCTCATTCTCTTCTTACTTTTAGCTAGATATATCAGCATGCAAAAAAGTTATTAAGGTGCAGTTGTGTTTTGGACACTAGCCTCCAGGTAATATTTGGTAAAGAACCAAGGGCCTGATTCATTAAGGATCTTAACTTGAGAAACTTCTTATTTCAGTTTCCTGGACAAAACCATGTTACAATGCAAGGGGTGCAAATTAGTATTCTGTTTTGCACATAAGTTAAATACTGACTGTTTTTTCATGTAAAAATGTTAAGATCCTTAATGAATCAAGCCCCAAAAGTAGACGCGTAAGGGTCACTTCCATGAGACAGGTAAAGGGGCTGTTGTGTAGGCCTATAACATTTATCACACTGAATTGCCATAACTGCAGAAACGGTAAAGATTGGTTTAACCATGTTCAGTCGGAATGTTGCAAAGGAATCAAACATTATATTGAAAGCTCAATTGTGCAAGAAAGCTGCAATCTGTGTACAGCACTGGATAAAACTGTATATGTAATTTATAAAAGAATAAGATAGTACAAACTGCTTACATTGATGACATACATAGAGAATGTGGATCATTTATTCCATATTATATTTTTGTGTACAGGATTTGAGCGAGTAAATAGCTCTGGCAGTGACCTATCAAGGGTTGATTAATCCTTTGGTGACAAGGAAGGAAGCAGAATAAAACACATGCTCCCGCCGTCTCTCCTGTGACACCCACCTCTAATATCGCACATTGGTATAAAGCTGTGCAGAGAGAGTGACAAAGAATCTGGAAATGAAAAGCCACAAAATAATGGGGAGCGTGAACCAGCTCCGAGAGGTTTTATTTATAGCGCAAAGAAAATGATTTACATGGGAGACACAGCAGGAATCGCTGGGCTTTCAGCCACTGAACACAATGTAGAATATCGTCTTGACATGGAAACCAGGCCCAAATGTTTGTCACAAATAGATAATCACAATAATTAGGACTAGCGCTAAAAATACCACAGATCCCTCCGTTAACTGAAAGGAAGAAAAAAATGTGCATTTTGAGCTGAGCAAAAGCTGAACTTTTTTGTGTTGATAATTTTCTATTATTAGTTTGTTTGTTTTTTTGCATTCATTTAATCAGTCTCTTTTTCTTTCCCATTTTCTCTCTGTATTAATATGATATCATTAACCCCTTATACTTTCTGTGTGTATAATGATAAAGGGCCGATAAATTTAAAAGACAAGTGGATCCAATAGGTAACTGCATCTTGTAACAGTAACAAATAATTATGCGAGAAGTTAAAACATTTCACTTTATATGTAACCTTGTTATTTACTGCTTTCTGTCCGAATAAGTGACAAGATAAGAATTATCTGTGCAGAGAAGGGATAGACAGAACAGGCAGCTGCCTTGTGTGCAAGGAGAATTGGAGCCCGAGTCCAATACTTTACAGACTCAGTTAGACCCCTGCAATAAAGGAGAACCTGCTAAGTTTTACCATTCTTATGTCATCCCTATTAACATTCATTTCTGTTTGGAAGAACAACATTATTACGAATGATGACATTACATGGAGGCAGGGGCTAAAATATATTGGGCTTAATGCTGAATTGGATAGATGCTCGATATGTAGAGTAGGTAAACTTGCATTGTGTATGGCCACAAAGAGAGGTCACGTACATGCACTTGCACAGTTAAGCGCGTCTAACACTGGCGCATCTTTGCATCTGGAGAGACGGAATGGGGCACAGACAGGGCGCTCTAATGTAGACTGAGTATAGTAATGGTGTGTTCACCCAATTACGGCTGAGGCAGACCAGAGACCCATATACACCTGTCACAGGGGCGCACGCAGGGGGGGTTTCTGGTTCTCCAGAACCCCTTTCCTCCGCGAAGAACAGTGTCCCTACATAGCGGCACTGTAATATACAGCAGCCGCGGCGTTGTCAAAGAAACGTCCGTGGCGGTGCTGTATTGTAGTACAATACAGCACCGCCGCGGACGATTCTTTGACAGCACCGCCGCTGCTGTTGAGTGCAGTGTCGCCAAAATGTTTTTTTTTGGGGGGGGGGGGTAACCCCCCCTTAAAAATCCTGCGTGCGCCCCTGTGTCAGACGTCGTATCCCTGCTAGAGGGCAGGATGCTATGATGTAGTACAGTACCCCACTCACTGCTGCTCCAGTTTCGGCTATGGCTAGGGTGTGGCATATGCCAGCTGACAGCCCCCCTGAATACCGATGTGTGTAGCACAGATTTTGTGTAGTGGACACTAGTGGTGTACAGTGCAAAATGAAATAAATGTTGGGTGCCAGAACATCTTTAGATAGCAAACATTTTATTAACATTCTCCTCTTGCACATAAGCTTAACGGTTGCAATAGATCACAATATACAACGCCAATTCCTCCAGCAGATTAACAGTTACATGTAAATCTTATCTTCAGCAGATGTTAATGCTCTTAAATTCACCTCTAAATTCACCTCTTTGCTCCATACACAGATACATAACGGATGTTGCTGGGGGCAGAAGTTCCACTGATGATGCAAAACACTTAAGACTCTGTCACAGGTGTCAGCAATCAGTGGACATACTTCAAACGTTCTCGCTCTCAGTCCAATCCAGAATTAGCATCCCACTACATCCCACTGCATGGACCCTCCTTGTCACAGTCCCAGTCAGGGCCGGATTAAGGGAATGGAGGCCCCTGGGTTAAGGGCGCCTCCATTCCCCCGTGAGGCCCCCATTGTGAGCCGCCCGCCGCCCCCGTCCCCCGTGAGGGCCCCCCCCCCAAAGCGCTTACCTGTCAGTTCAGTCCTCCGTCCCCGGCGCGCTGTAAGCTCCTTACTGAGGAGATCTCGCGAGAGTTCACTCGCGAGATCTCCTCAGTAAGCAGAGTACTGAGCGCCGGGGATGGAGGACTGGACTGACAGTGCTCAGCAGCATTGATCGGGCTGGGGGGCGCCCCGGCCCCCGGACCGATCAATAATGCTGCTGCGGACTTTGAAGGGCCCCCTGGATGCCCGAGGCCCCTGGGCTATAGCCCAGTTAGACCTCGGGTTAATCCGGCCCTGGTCCCAGTGCTGCTGGCCACACAGTTACGTTCACAGTCAACATGCCAATATCCAGGGACCCTTGATTACTTGGGAACCATTCTGCTGCTGTGCAATTAAATGTGCGTAAATATATTACTCGGGCAGACCTCTCACAATACCTCAGTAGCCTGGAACACTGGCTCTAATGATGTCACTGTTTTACCACCACATGGCTCTTTCTGTTCCTCAATTTAAAGACTCCATGCAGAGGCCCCCCCCCCATCTCGGTATTGGGGGACTTTCCAAGTGGGCGCTATACTGGGTCCTCTCTCACTCCCTGTGGCTTCCAACCACACATACACTCACGGATCCAAGGGTCTCTGTCTACCAATCTATACCTCCTATCAAGCAATTTCTTACAGGCAACTTTTCCTCCAAACGGTCTCCTTTCTCTTGGGATCTTTGCTTGTGCGGACCATCCCACACTTATCAAGGTGCAGCTCCATGTACTCCTCCATGCACACACTATCACTGGTGCCTCTTCTTGGGGTACCTGTGAAGGTAGGGTCCCCCTCTGTCATTGCCCCTCTCTGGGGCTTCTTATTTCTTGTGGTTTCTAACCCCCTTAATGGGATCATCAAATTGCACTTTATGCCACCCACCATATGACCCTTTCTTCCAGGGAACCAAGACCTCTCTTCTTCCTCCCAAGGGCCAACTACAATATGGTCTACAACCCTAAAACCCTGGAAAAACCCACATGACTCCCGCATCTCCACACCCCCACCAAGGGCTCAGCTGCCCCCTTCATTGCATGGGCCGCCTCTCTGGTGGCGCGTACGCACGTGTCTTTTGCATGAGATAACCACTAAACCATCGGAGCCATGCTGTAACACTTACAGGTGTTTCAGTGTAGTGACAAATTGCACCATCACGCCCCAGTTATCTCTTGGACTTCTCCTTTGGCTTCTCCTGGAGGGGAGGAACAAAAATTAGGCAATTGTGCTGTAGAGTTCTGGGTGTAAAAAGCTACTCAAGCAAATTCTGAATCTTGTTTTGTTTTGCAAGCTAACAGCCTTGTGCTATTTTCATGTGTGTAAAATGTTTTTACATACTGCTTCACTCAGCAATGTAGAACGCCAACTTGTGATTTCATAACACATATAGATCTGTCACTTCTACAAAATACATTTCTGTCTCTATAAAAAGGGTTTTTATCAGTAGTCAGACAGAGCAACTTCCTTGTTAACATGTTCAATTCATGTCATTGTGCTAAACAGAGGAATTCATTAGATTAATAAATAAAAGTACCTTGTGATTATTTAACACCCAAATTTCCACCTGTACTTATATCATTAAGCAGTGTTGTTTATTTTAATTTCCCTATCATGCCCATAAGGATCATTAGCCTGGTGGATTAAACCCAAAACCAATTTAGTCTAGTTGGATTTTATTGTCTGGTACATAGCCACATTGTACAGTAGTTGATAATTTGATCAAACTGCCCAAATGAGTAACAAAAATCTAACAGTATGCGGGTATCATCGTCATCATCTCTTTATTTATATAGCGCCACTAATTCCACAGCGCTGTACAGAGAACTCATTCACATCAGTCCCTATCCCATTGGAGTTTACTATCTAAATCCCCTAACATACACACTGACCAAGAAAGACTAAGGGCTAGATTTACTAAGCTGAGGGTTTGAAAAAGTGGGGATGTTGCCTATAGCAACCAATCAGATTCTAGCTGTCATTTTGTAGAAGGTACTAAATAAATGAAAGCTAGAATCTGATTGGTTGCTATAGGCAACATCCCCACTTTTTCAAACCCGCAGCTTAGTAAATCTAGCCCAAAGAGCAATTTAATAGCAGCCAATTAAGCTATCAGTATGTTTTTGGAGTGTGGGAGGAAACCGGAGCACCCGGAGGAAACCCACGCAAGTGAATGCTTATGGAAAAAAAAATATAAAATGCAAAATAAAAACCACAACAAAATTCAGTAAATATTTCATGGTAGGAATAATAGTGCACTGTAGTCTGCTGAGAAAGTACTGTAAATGATGGGTTTAGATCAGTGATGGGCAGCAGGCAGTCCAAGGGCTGCATGCAGCTCTACCAGCCTTCACCTGCGGCTCTACAAGGCTTCACCTGCGGCTCTACAAGGCTTCACCTGCGGCTCTACAAGCCTTCACCTGCGGCTCTACAAACCTTCACCTGCGGCTCTACCAGCCTTCACCTGCGGCTCTACAAGCCTTCACCTGCGGCTCTACAAGCCTTCACCTGTGGCTCTACCAGCCTTCACCTGCGGCTCTACCAGCCTTCACCTGCGGCTCTACAAGCCTTCACCTGCGGCTCTACAAGGCTTCACCTGCGGCTCTACCAGCCTTCACCTGCGGCTCTACAAGCCTTCACCTGCGGCTCTACCAGCCTTCACCTGCGGCTCTACCAGCCTTCACCTGCGGCTCTACAAGCCTTCACCTGCGGCTCTACCAGCCTTCACCTGCGGCTCTACAAGCCTTAACCGGCGGCCCCCAGCTCTTTTCTTCTTTCATGTCAGATTTGTTTGGTATAGCTTGTAACACTTGTTTATCTTACACTAAAATGTCTGCTGATATGTTATTACAGATATGTGTCTCTTTGTTTAAATGTATTAGATTAGATATACCTGCTCAGCAGAAACATTTATTTTAATGTTGCAAACTATGCAATCACATCAAAATATACCCCCTGCCCCCCCCCTCCCAAACAATAACAAGACAAGTCAATACACGACACCCAACATTATTAAACAACATTGTTAAAACATACTTTTCGACACACTTGGTAAAAATGACCCCAACAACTTTTATTATACACAGACATCAAGTGCCAGAAAGGGTGAGGAATCTGTTTTCCTCTCAAACATCTTGTTCATTAAAACCCTTCAATTAACGAGGTCCTGTTGAGTTTAATGGCTGCCAAGACTTAATCTAATGTCAAAGCTGGCAGAATTTGTTCTACAAACATCATGGCAGATCACAGATTATCATTCTCTTTCATGTGAACACAGCCTAAAAATACAGAGACGAAAATCACAGTGTGCAAACGTATCTATGATGAGTTTATTTTCAGGTGGGACTCAGATTTGCTTCCTTATCTGTTTGACAATGTTATTATCATAACCATATGGTTGTCAGACATTATATTCTATGACCGAAGCAACACAGCATGAAAAGTCAGGTTAAGATATATTTACGAGAGGGAGCTACAGATTAAAATGCTGATATTTTAGCAGATATGATTTGTTTGTATTTATTCATACATTCATGAAATGCATTACAACTAGACTATATATATATACATATATATATATATATATATATATATATATATATATATATATATATGTTCACTGACCCCCGTGTTCTGGTTTTGTTTTTGGATCTGGATTAACGTCGTGTTTTGGTTTCGGTTTTGGCAAAACTGCCCTTGCGTGTTTTGGTTTTGCATCCCAATTTTTTTCTGAAATCCCTATTTTTTTTTGTTGCTAAAATCTCATCTTTTTACTCTCCCCCCTACATTATTATTAACCTCAATAACACTAATTTCAAGTCATTTCAAGTCATTTGCAGTCAGTTTTGACCACCTCACACGTCAGAATATTATTTTCATACACTTTCAAATAAAGACTGCAGATTTAGAAGACCAAGCCTGCCAGACCTATTGTTTCTATTTCAGCAATGACAATTAGCATTAGAGCTCTCCTGAATGTCACTGTAGAATTTGAAGAACACTGCTACCCCTCCTCTTTCTTTTCTACCTATGATGCTGCCCATCTGCACTAGAGACTGCCAAGAACTGTGCTACCCCTTCTGTGTCCCTCTGTGAAATGACGCTGGATCGTCGTGGAGGGCGGTACTTATAGAATCCAATGCTCGCGAGATCTGAGATCCGACGACGTAACAATGTTGTTTTGCCTTGTTTTCAATTCTGCGGGCACGCAAAAGTACTGAGCCATATTAGGATCTGCTAAGTTCGGGTGTGTGCGGTTCTCGGGGAACCGAGCATGAGCATCTCTAATATATATATATATATATATATATATATATATATATTTTTTTTTCTTTCTTCTTAGATTTATATATATATATATATATATAGACCAACATTCTAGTCTTTCCCTCTGGGAAATCCCGGAGGGGAGGTGAGGTGTGAGGACGGAATGGGGCAAGGAGAGAGAAATTGCGCCTTTTTGGCCCGCCCCGTAATGACGTGGAAGCGTCATTTTGCTGATGAGTCAGGTCCAAAATGTCTCTTCCTATTTGCTGGTCACATGCCTGAGAGATATAAGGCATACCCTCAATGTGAGGTGGCCATGCCCCTCTGTGGATAAACTACTCCCCCTTCTCGTGTGCGCGGTGCCACTAAACTAAGCGGCATGTGCAATTTATCCAGAATTTCAATTCCCAAATATTGGGTGAAGGCATCTATTGGACGTGTCCAACCAATAGTTCTGGTAATGCTGCCTCACAACTGACTAGGAATCGGTGCCTTGATGTCTCTGAGACATTGGTCAAGCATCACCTCACTGATGTTACCGGGTAGTAGTGGGATGATAAAATGAATTCTAATTGGTTGGGATTAACCAATGAGAATGCAGCTTATCATTCCATAAACTATCATTTCTCAACATGGCTGCCTCCACTGTGTGCAGGTGATAACAGTTCTGCTTCATAGTCCCGCTTTTAGGATGTGAAAGAGTTTGCAATTTCATGGCATGACCTCTGAGAACGTGTGGGCTATGGGGCGGATGTATGGCTTAGGCGTACCAGGGGCATGTATAATTCTATGGCTGGGACGCAGGTACTCTTAATAAATCTGTACACCCTCTTTCCTGTCAAATAAGTCCTGGATTGTAACTTTTCTAAACTCCCAGCACAGAGTATTTTTATGGAGTGTGCATGAGCTTTTGTAAATAACATATTTTATTTATTAGATAGATATTATGTGTACTTTCTCTGAACTAGCACATTGCCCTGCAGAAACAGCACATAATAGAATTCTTCAACCAAATATATTTTCCTGATCATTTTATCCATAAATATGGGTATAAAGCTTTTTCTACCATTCCCCTGATGTGGCATCTTAATGATCTCCTGCATCATTGCTTTTTCCACTAAAAAAACAAAAACATATACATTCCTCTAATAACAGTGAAACAAGCCGGAGCAGGGCAGGCTGCTTGACTACACACTTGCTTAATAAAACATAAACAGTATAAAAAGCTTCCCTGTTTATGATGTCAAGAAATGAAAATGGGCTCAGAAGGACCAATTTCTTACATCTGGCATATTTCCTAGCGTACGCGGGAACAGAGGTGGCCGCAGGACTTGGAAATTTATTTACGACGTTTCCTGCGGAATTCATTATGTAAATATAGTTAATAGTCTACGATGGATTGGGACTAGAAAT
The DNA here is from genome assembly GCF_038048845.1 of Mixophyes fleayi. NCBI lineage: Eukaryota > Metazoa > Chordata > Amphibia > Anura > Limnodynastidae > Mixophyes > Mixophyes fleayi. Next base: position 122,036,747 of record NC_134409.1, on the reverse strand, counting down.
CAAATCCTTTCTATACCTTGCTTTCCCATTGTTTTATAAGTTATCTGAATCTTCCACTATAAATTACATAATAAACTCAAAGGATAACTCCAAGTTTTGGGAGGAAACAATGTGATGCCCGGGGAGTAAGACTCGACTCAGCAGTCTATTAGGATCATTTTAAAGGGAAAAAGAAATGAAGGTGGCCCAGTGACCCAGCTCAAGGTAATCCACTATGGGACCAGCCCAGGGGGCAAATGCCCCCCCCCACCAGCCCAGCCTGCCACTGCCCTTACCATAAGTTTAGAGGTTCAGTCACTGGGAGTCCCTGAAGAAAGTGTGCCCCCCACAAAAAATAACCCAATTTGGAGTAGGCTGCAGCGACCTGCGTTGGCTGGACCTGAATCCTGTCCTCATGAGGCCAAAGTCACTGAAAGTCCCAGCAATCATACTCACACTAGGGCCATTGCATCGATAGCCTGAAGCCGATTGATGAAGGTGATAGGAGACATTGCCGTCGCAGGAAAAGAATTCAATTCTCTAAATAACAATGTGGGTCGCACAGTATTACCATTACTACGGTAATAGATGCGCATTATTACCGTTATGACGGTAATTTGAACGATGATATTTCCTCGCAGCTCTGTGAGCCGCAAGCAAAAATCCATATTAAAATTACCGTAGAGTGCTGTTCACAGTGTGCACCAATTTGGTCCTTAGTTAAATTGTCGGAATGTGCAGGAAAATACAGCTACATGCTTGGGATTTCTTGCAGGAGTTTTCCACCTTCAACTTCAAATTATTAGTTAGTTCTTGCAGAGCTCCAAAGACACACCCATGGTCCACCAAAACCATGTCCCCTACATGCAAACCTCATCCTCATTAACCTGAGGAATATAGAGGCAGTAGGTGACATGGTACAGACCTTACAGCAACTTTTACTACATACATTGTTTAGTTCATTTCCTCTGTGCTTTTAAGCCATGTATTTATATAATCTGTTGTTTCTGATGCCCTGGGATATATCTCAGAGTTGCTCTCTGGAAACAATTGTATTCAATGCAGAGAGTTTATAATCCAAGGCAACAAAAACATCCCTGCTTGATGATAAATACGGGCCTGATTCATTAAGGACAGGTAAGTAAAAAAATTGAGTAAGTAGTCTCCTGGACAAAATCATGGTACAATGCAAGGGGTGCAAATTAGTTTTCTATTTTGCACATAAGTTAAATACTGTCTGTTTTACATGTAGCACACAAATATAAACTTTACATTTCAGTGTAAAAATAAGCTATCAATTATTTGTGTGCTACATGAAAAAACAGACAGTATTTAACTTATGTGCAAAACAGAATACTAATTTGCACCCCTTGCATGGTAACATGGTTTAGTCCAGGAGACTACTTACTGATTTTTTTTACTTAACTTTCCTTAATGAATCAGGCCCTACATGGCTAAAAAGCACACAGAAAAAATCTGCAAAAAAAAGATACGTATTAAATAAAAGGTGCACGTAACAATAGGCGGTACAGAGTGTGAGCTGACTACGGGGCCTGGAGATTTGGGTGGGCCCAGTAATACCAGGTGCCAGGTCCCTCCTAGGACCTACCCAAATTTTGCTATGGAGCCCGGCAATGCACTGGGTGTAGGGTGGGGTATAGTATGTATTTGAATGAATGTTTTAGTGAAATTAGTCTAAATGCACCTTGAAATGCACTTTACCCTGGAAACTGTCATTTTTAAATGGAAACTACACTATGGTGGCACAGTATTTAGCTTTGTTTTCCGCCCAGAGTCCAAAATATACTGGTAGCTTAACTGGCTTTTTGACAAATTGGACCCTAGTGTCTGGGTCTATAGGTAGGGAATTTAGACTGTATGCTCCAATGGGACAGGAATTGTAAGTCATGTGAAGGGTTCATTCTTCTGTGGAAAGTGCTACATAATATTGTTTCAATATATTAATAAAAGATAATAAATAAAGACATTCCTCTGAAAGTATAGGAGGACTCCCGATTACCAGCACCTCCTGAATATCTGTAATACTCTCTCATGTCATGTAGGTGGGAAATAAATGCTCTGCTAATAATCTTGTCCCACATAACCAAATTTAATATTTGCACATGGGTATATAGTTAGTGGCCATCATACGTAGGCCAACATCTTGGCTTGAAAATCCGTGTCCTTTCATGTACAACACAGGGGCGTTCCCATAACCACTGCAGGAGGAGCACGTTCCGCATTCCATAAATTCAATGTATTATTTTAGGTTTAGGACTCTTTAGCCCAATTGTTGGCATTATCCAAATAAATCAATATTTAATTGTTTAAATGGGCAGTTGTGAAGAGGCTGCATTAATATACTGTACAAATTAGGATTTATAAGCTACCTGACACTGCACTTTTGTCTGTAACATTCCCAAACCATCACACCGCTGAACCCCACAAATCAAGGGCACGGGTTAAGGCAGTGGTTCCCAAACTGTGCACCTAGGCTCCCTGGGGTGCCTCGGCAATCTCACAGGGGTACCTCGGCCAGGGCCAGTGGTAAGCAAGGCAGGGGACTACTTGGTAAATATTTTGGTTCAGGGGTGCCTTGAAAAAATTATGGAGACCCAAAGGGTGCCTTGGACTGAAAAAGTTTGGAATCCACTGGGTTAAGGGATTAACAGTTCCAGTTTGTTCACCTTTGCTTGATGGAGACAGAGGAATGAGCCAAGTCTGACAGGAAACAAAATCTTATTATATCGCTGTCAAATTATTGATTTCTATTTTTATGTTAATGATGTTGTAATTGAAAATAATACTCATTATTAATGGCTTTTCATAGAAAAATCAATACATTCATCAGTCTCATCACAGATTTTCTTGAATGAGAAGACGAGACCCAGACTTTTGGCTTTTCATGTACATATCATGATTAAAAGGTTTTATGTTTACCCTGGTCATTTTTTTGAGAGTGCTGGGGGTATATTTACTATTTTACCAATCAGATTCTAGGGCCTGATTCATTAAGGATCTTAACTTAAGAAACTTCTTATTTAAGTCTCCTGGACAAAACCATGTTACAATGCAAGGGGTGCAAATTAGTATTCTGTTTTGCAGATAAGTTAAATAGTTACTGTTTTGTCATGTAGCACACAAATACTTGATAGCTTATTTGTACACTGAAATTTAAAGTTGATATTTGTGCGCTACATGAAAAGACAGTCCGTATTTAACTTATGTGCAAAACAGAAAACTAATTTGCACCCCTTGCATTGTAACATGGTTTTGTCCAGGAGACTTAAATAAGAAGTTTCTTAAGTTAAGATCCTTAATGAATCAGGCCCCTAGTTATCATTTATTTAGTACTTTCTACAAAATGACATCTAGAATCTGATTGGTTGCTATAGGCAACATCTCCACTTTTTCAAACCCGCTGTTTAGTAAATATACCCCTTGGAGTTTAATTGATACACTGGGTACATTTGTTCAACATCAGTATCAATCGCTGGGTAATGTGGTAGAGGTGAGCCAACCTGTCATTATTTACTGATTGGTTCATGATTTTTTAATCCACATTTATTTTTCTCACAGTAAAGATTCAAACTAGAAACCTTAACTGGCTCATTTCAAGTAAAGCTCATCTACTGATATTGCAAAATTTTTACTAGTCCACAGCAATTAGCCATTAGTACTATTGAGTGACATTGTCAAAGTGTTCTGTAAAACATATTCCTCATTCTAAATTTGGGGACAAAATTTATTTTTATTGTCACTGGTGGAATTTGGACTAAAGTGTTCCAAGTACCACCTCATCTCCGCCACACACACATTGAATTGACCTCGTTTCGTCTCTAACTGTAGACTGCAAATTCCAAATTGCATTGCAAAGTCCACATTTATAAATATAGCACGGATGGCAAAGCAAAACTGGAACACAAAATGTTATTATCGGGACTTCGCACCTCTGGAAAGCGGCCTGTTCTGTCGCCAAGTTCAATGTGCCTGTCACGGTTCAAATACAAAGTGCAGCTCACGAGCCAGGAATGAGGTGAAAACTCACGAAGTTTATTGCTGGAATAACAATCTGATGATGTAATACTGAATATACAGGAAAATGCAGGAATTAATACCTGGTAGATGGCTGATGTAGGAAAGTGGTAATATGGAGAGCTCCCAGATAGCAGGTAAGCAGTGATATGGAGAGATCCAGGCAGCATGAAACCACAAGCACAGCAGAGGGTAGGAACAACAGGATGGGACAACAATAACCAGCAATGACTGCTGGGAGAGACAGGTTTAAGAAGGTACACACCCAGGTGCAAGGAATAATTACAGGGCAGGTTAACCCCTGATACAAACAAGTAAGGCACAATAGCAGCACCTCTGGTCATCAGAGGTACTGCTGCAAACACATAAAATGAACACAAATACTGCACAGTGCAAAACAAACAGGGGCTGTAGGATGCAAGCAGCAGTCAAAAAGGGAGATGTTGCAAGGCAGACGGAGGCAGACCGTGACAGTGCCTGAAATGTCATCTTGATTTAGCTCATCTCTAGCGATTAGATGTTATCTGTAGAGAGCAAGTTAAACAATAAAAGCCAGGGTTAGGCAGCCAATGATTATTATAATTATCACACGTTCCCCATTCAAACACATTAGTGTAAGTATGGCCTGGAAAAATGGCTGCTGTGATGGACTTGCTATATACATACATGTCTCCATGAGCAGTCACACTTTTTGACATACAAAGGGATGTGGCTTACAGAAATAGGGGTGGTATTCTCTAAAGCATAGCCTGGTATATGAGAATCTAGCCATGATTTAGGCTAATCAGGGGCGCACAGAGGATTTTTCGGGGGGTGTTTCCTCCGCCCCGAAAAAATAATAATTCCTAGAGACCTCCGTTTCGGCTGCACTGTAGTATACAGCAGCCGCGGCGCTGTCAAAGAAGCGTCCGCGACGGTGCTGTATATAATACAGCACCGCCGCAGACGCTTCTTAGACAGCGCCGCGGCTGCTGTATACTACAGTGCCGATATGTAGGGCACTTTTTAGTGGAGGGGGGGTTTCTGGAGACCCACAAACCCCCCCTGCATGCGCCACTGGCTAATCATGGATTGACTTGAGTGGATCGGGATTTAAGCCTAATGTGTCCTTCTTTTCTAGGAATGTTGACAGCTGTGGGTATATCAAAAGAAACTTGTGGAGATCTTCTTGCTGTTATTTGCAAAATACTTAGGGCCTGAGTCATTAAGGAGAGCAAAGCATAAGAAAAGGAGTAACTTTGCGCCTTGGCAAAACCATGTTGCATTGGAGGGGGAGGTAAATTTAAAATGTGGGGACAGATTTATAGTTGGGGTAGAGCATGTCCTCAATTTGTGTGCTACATAAAAAAAAAGCCAGTATTTAACTTATGTGCAAAATAATAAACTAATTTGCACCCCTTGCATTGTAACATGGTTTGTCCAGGAGCAAACTTACTCCTTTTTTTTTTGTGTTTTTTGGCTTTGCTCTCCTTAATGACTAAGGTCCTTAGAGTATAACGCTTGCTATGATGCAGTAAAGGGCTTGATGTAAGTTCATGAAAAACAAAAAAGTTGACCACAGTATATACTGAAGACTTATTAGTGTTTAGGTATTAATATTAAGGAGGGCTGAAGCCCAAAAGTGTTTGTGGAGAGGACGCCCGTCCTTTGCCTCATCCAGGGCGTTTGGCACCTTTAATTCACAACTGGTGGCAGCCATATTATTATATGCATAATATGGTGGCAGCCATATTATTCATGATAATGCAGCCTATCAATCCATAACAACTTAATAGGACCACTTGACATTACCAAGGCAAATCTGAGATACAGTGGGGTGTGAACAGCTTTGTGGGCTAATCTAAGATTGATAAGAATTCAGCCTATGAATTCCCTGGGAACCAGTGACATCACTGAGGTAATTTTCAGATAAGCATAAGGAAGCCATTTTGAGAGCTTAATTAATAACCATGGGAATATATTACCAGTGATGTCACTGGCGCCTAATGAATTGATATGATGAATACTTGTTCAGATAACAAGTAGGGCTATGTTCACAGTTGGTTCAGCCCTAGTTATTTGAATGTCAATCCACCTTACCTGGAACATGTGTGCTACTATACAACCCCCTTCCTCTATTCATTTTGTGATTAAATATGGGTGATTGGTAAAGACTATATAGCATAAAAAAATTGAAAAGGGGGAAAAATATGTATAACTTAAAACCATTTTTACACTGCCCTCTAAAGCATGTTGCCCTAGGCATAGGACTAGTTTGTGAATATTGTAACTGCAGCTCTAGTGGCAAGAACAATTTATCAGACCACTAAACCAATGCTGTTTCATGCTTAATAATCAGGTTTGCTGACATAGGTTCCTTTGTTAACTAATTAATTTATGGTTGCATATTGTTGAAAATGGCCATTAGGTTTCAGGCATCCTAATGTGCTTAGTTTACTACATAAAGCTTGTACCGACCACGTTTAGCTCCACAAAAGCATTCAAAGCCATGTAAACTTGTAATATTCAAGCAACATCCAAAGTGTTCTGTGAGCATGGCTGCCATTTTGTTGTAGTCACCCATCAAGCTACCTCACTGTTTCTCTTTCTGCCTACGTGTTATTCTTGGCCATTGTGACTGGCTAGCTCATAACAGTAGCATTTGGGGCAGTAGGAAAGATTAATTAATAATCAAGTGACAATGTCCAAATATGAATTATCTGGTTGACGTTGGTCATTTGTAATTTTCAAAGGGAAAAAGGGGATGTGCTCTACAGATCTGAATATGGACAAGGTAAATCTGCAGTCTATGGTTAGGTAGACCAGGGTTGTGGTAGGATGAGTCAGGTTCATGGATAAATAGTGGGTGCGGCTACCTTCAACTATGAAGAGGCAGACCATGGCAAAATGGAAGATATTGAAGAAAAGAGCCCATATATTTGGCGGTCAGGTCATAATTATTCTGTTCCATAGCAACAAGGAGATACCGGTTGCCCACCCTTCATTTTTTTTGTAAATATTAGGATACAGTATTGTAATAATTGTATTATATTTAATGTTATCACAGAGCCAAGTGTCCAGATATATTCTCTCTAAAATCAGCTAAACTCTTAAACAAATGAGAATCTACTCTTATATTTCCATTCGTGTCAAGTCACCTCTTGTCCACTTAATTAAAACTGTTTAAAAATGTATTTTTAATTTCCAGTCCCAATAAGCTCTCCGAGTACTTTCTCCCAGGGTCATTCATCAGTGTCTGGCTTCTCAATGTGCAATTAAATACTAATTCAAAGAATCTTGACCTACCACAATCAGCATGAAATTATTAGAGCAGGTTGAAGCTTCTGTAGAGAAATTTGATCATCTCCATGTCTGTGAGTTGTACAGTCCCTGCCCTCAGTTGCAGGCATTTCAATTCTTGCATTGTCCGCATTCCATCTATCTTAAATTACTTCTAGGGGCTGATGCAGAGTGGTCTGTATGCCAGTTTGTGTGGCATGTCTTGAGTAAAATTGCTTTGCATATGCCCGTGAAGTGGGTGCACTGCACACATAGACTCCTAGGCAGACTTGCGTGATCCTGGCACTTACGTCCACATGTGCCTGGAGAGGTGGAATAGGGAGGGATGGGGTGTGTAAATGCAGGCAGAGTATACTGAAGGTATCATGCAGACCTGCAGAAAACATGAATGTATGCCTGTTAGCAGCAGTATTGTTTGCTGCTGCTATAGGGCAGGTACACACTGCCCATGCTGCCTTCAGAGGTGATCCCCTCACTGCTCTATTTAGAGCAGAGTGGTAGCCTCCGAGTGCGATAAGAAGTCCCCAGAAATGCAGCGGTCACTCTGGAGGCCCTTGAAGGGGGACACTGGTATTGCTGGGAGATCCTTAACTCTGGGTCCCTTAGCTGTCGCACTCTCTGCACCCATGGTAGTTCCTCCACCGCCCTAAACACAGGGCTGGATTAACCCGAGGTCTAACTGGGCTACAGCCCAGGGGCCTCAGGCATCCAGGGGGCACTTGACAGTGCTCAGCGGCATTATTAATCGGTGCAGCCCGGTCAATGCTGCTGAGCACTGTCACTGTAGTCCTTCCGCGGCGCCCAGTAATCTCCTTACTGAGGAGATCTTGTGAGTCTCACTCTCACGAGATCTCCTCAGTAAGGAGCTGAGGAAGGACTACAGTGCCAGGACAACAGAAAGAGGTAAGCGCTTGGGGTGGGGGGCTCACGACGGGGGAGGCGGCTCACAGGGGGGCCTATATTGTACACGCCATTGTTCCCTATCTTGCCTGGATAAGAGCAAATAAGCTCAAAACAGCTGTTTAGTAATTGCATATATGGCTTTCTATATCTGATTGTATATGAGATATTAACCAGCAGTATCTGGATAAATAGAGGAGCATATAAAGTCCAATTTGCCTGCCTCTGCCCACATTTATTGTAGCGAGCACTAAATCCACATTTACATATGAATACACTCTATTTTAAGAAGGCGATTACTTTATTTTATTTATAGTAGAGGGCTCGCTCTGCAGGGAAAGTCCAAGCAAACGTTTCATTACCACTCTGTAATTCACTATTCCTTTACTCAGGATTTTGAAATTAGTACAGTTTACTGATATCGCTCTCCTGGTCCTAGTCCGAGTGTCTCTGGTTCTGAGCCATACTGATTCTGGCAACCATCATTCTACAAAACCTCAGCTCACTCAACTGGCAAAAGAAATGATGAAAATAAGTTGTTTTTTGCACCAAAATGCTGAAAAAAGGAGACATAATAAGATAGACGCAGTGTTTCTTAACAGGGCATGTTTTCCAAGTCACAAGTAAATTTTAAGCACTACCAGTGGAGTTTTTTAATTGTGTAAATCAGTAATCAATACACCTGTGCTCCTGCAAGGATATATGGAAAACCTGCACTGTTAGGGCAGCCTGAGGACTGGGTTTGAGAAACATTGAGACAGAGTGTTGTAGAAATGTAAAATTGTTGTCCCAGTAAATAATAACAGATGACTACTTGCTGGTATTTGCGCTGCTGAAACTAAAGGCGCGGAATCTAATGTGCCCCTTGCCTTCAGCAGGGACCGCTGCAACGAAGTTTGGATTTAGCGGTGAGAGACGCACCGGTTGCGGTTCTTCAGAACAGTCACCAGCGACGTAGAAACAGAATTGTCAGGCATTCTGGGTCAGAATCAGGATCCGACGGGACAAGCCAAAAGGTCAATTTCCATGAGGGTAATAAACAGCCAGGGCTAATCCAAAGAATGGTCAGAGGAAAAGCTGAAGTCAGGGATCCAAAAGCAATGAAATAACACAGACAGGAATGCTGGTGCTCTGGTAGGGACCAAATACCACCCAAAGGGTGCCAGAGGCTTCTTTAAGTAGTGAGAATGAACAGCTAATTACTGGCGGCGGTGACGTCACCATCTGCCACAGGGTCCAGAATTGCATCCCGCTGCCTTGCAATAGGACACGCTCGCCCCCTGAGGACGGCCAGCTAGAAGTATAGTGTCTGGTTGCCGAGATGCAGGGAGAGATGTAGCAGACTGCTGTCCCTAAGCAGATTTTGGGGGACGGCACCTGACAATTGTATAAAACAATGGTTTGTTTAGACAATTCCAAGGACCATCAGAAATGATAGCATATGTGATTAATCTATTGTGTAAAATTAGTCAGATTAGTTGATTATTGCAGGAAAATACACTAAGGCTCATTCACAAACCATAAAAAATATGTGACTGTATTGCTTATCTTTTTGTTCATATGCGCCTTATTGGACGCCCTCCAGTTTTTGGAAACACACCTGTAAAATGTGGATGCTCTGAAACCTACTTCTGCGTTTTTACATTTTTATAACAAAATACTGCTTGATTTAGTCTCATTTATATATTAAATTAATGATGACGTGAAAAGGACATTGGGATGTCTTGCTTATGTATAACTTTTGCGCTTTTAAATACTTTTATTACATTGGTTGAGATGCGCATAGAAATGTGGTTTCCTGCTGAGTTGCAAATGGAAGGTTCAAAATGGGGGCAAATAAAAGTATAAGGATGATACTGGTTTTCTGCACCGCAGACCCACCTGACCATTCAAGTTCTATTGTGGGGGAAGAAAAGATGGTGTGGCTACTCGTAAAATCAGGAGTGTCTCTCTAAATGCAACTTCTCCCCTACACAGCCTCAATTAAATAATCCTGCTCAGCTAAATTAAATCTTATTTTTTCACTTAAGTGTAAAACTAAGTGATGTGCCCAGCTCCTTCCATGACACCGTGCTAAACATTTATACCCCCACAGATAGAAAATGTATGAATGGAATCTAGGGGAACATATTTAAAGGTAACAAGATAAACAAATGAGGTTGTTTGTAAGCTTGCGAGCAGGGTTCTCTTACCTCTCTGTCTGTATGTATTACCCAGTATTGTCTTATTAATGTTTGTTCCCAATTGTAAAGTGCTACCGAATTTGCTGGCGCTATATAAATAAATGTTGATGATGTTGATGAGGTTGGCTGTCCCAACCCACATCTGAAGATAGCGAAAGTGCTTCTTATTTAATAACTATTAGGCCTAATGTATTTTTGGGTGTACTTGCCCAATGAATAAACATTTAAACAACAACATGGTAAAATGATAACATCTGGTCTCCATAAGCTAGAGTAGATTGCTCTCTCCTAAGCAGCCAGCTATCCATAACACCGGACATGATTTATTTGTGGTATGCAAGCTGGCTATGGGCATTCGTCCACTGACCAATTACAAGTACATAAAATATAAACAAAACAGACTTGTAAGTCAACAGTTCAAATCCAATTTAAGAAAACTTTTCCTTTATCCACAGAGCAGATGCACTTACAATAAAACTGGAAGCACTTAGCAGCATCACTCGATGATCAGACAGAATATCACAATAACAGAACATCATAAACAGCTGTCTAGTGGTTAAATTGCAGCTCTTTTTCCAAGTATCTTCTTTCACATTATAAAACTTCAAAAGTGGGACCTGCATCGGAAATGTAATTTTATTATGTAATTTATATGTTATTGTGAGTATAGTATACAGGTATGCACATGGCTTAATATGACAATATGGGGGTGATTTGAGGGGTGGTGCAAAATTTTGTTTCATTGCTCAGTGCGGAATACTCAGCTACATAGGGAAATTGAAAAGTACAAACATAAGTCCATAAAGTTCTAACTTTTCCTAAAACACCTGCTCACCCAGCGGGATAGTTGCAAATAGAGCTATGTAGGATGAAACAAAAATCCTTCCTGATGTCAAAAATTGCAATCATATAAATTTCGTGGATTAATAAGTACTCTATCAATATAGCTAAAAATACAATTTCTTGTGAGAAAGACATCTAGTCCATTTTTAAATTGTATTGTAAATTTTCCATCACCACCTCATGTGCCAAGGAATTTCCCACTCTTTGAATTAAGAGTCCCTTCCGGTGCTTAGGAAAAAACCATCTTTCTTACATTGATGACACCTTGAACTATGTATGGCTGTAAGTACGACGAGTTTGTTAGACAAATCTCGGTATTGACCTTAGATATGTTTAAACATATTATTTAGACCACCTCTAGGATGATGTTCTCCTTCTCTGCAAGAATGAGGTCACCCTGTTAAGTTCTCCTGCTTTCAGTGAGTGCCCAAAACTGAACCCATAGACACCTTACCTTCTAGGCCACCTACAAGGTCATTAATAAAAAGATTGAAAAGGACAGTGTACACCGCTAATGACTTTAGCCCAGTCTCAATATATTCTATTAATAACTACCCATTGTCTTCTATCCTTCAACGAGTTCTATACCTGTGTAAACTTTTCCCCCTAAAATATCAGCTCTTTATCTTCAGTTACCTTTCTTACTTTATTGTTTAGTGGCTCAACATTCAAAGTAGTATTTTTCTAGCTGATTATATCGTGAAAAACATTTTGTTCTTTTCCATTCTGACCTTCTGCCTCAATTTCAGATGATTTCCTTTTTGCAAATGGCAAGGCAATTATAGGGATAACTATTTGGAATGGGTAATGCATATTAATAAGTAGGATTTATCGTGTTGCAGAGGGAACTCCCCCTATCCAGCAATTAGAACCAGTTTGATAAAGGACTAGGCCAGTTTATTTGAACACTCATAACTCAAGTCTTCTAGGCTTCATAATTTTTTTCTGAACTGATTTAACGTGATGACGTCTAAGCGCATTTCCCCTGAGATCGAGGATTGACCTGGAGGAGGTATCAGGAGTAACACGTCTAAGGCGTTTCACATTTGTGGTATGCCAACACTCAAATGCTCATGCACTATGAAAATTATGCATTTATGAATATATCTGATGGCTTATCTGTTGTTCTAATATAAGCCGCTTGATTATACTCTTTATTACAGTAAATTCAGCACTAATGATTTCTGGACACTTGTAAGAGAATTTCTTTAACTCTCATTTTCTTACAGTGCTTGGATTTTCATAATAAGCTTTGTCTATTTTTAACAATGTAAATGCTCTTTTTCCATTATTATCTCCAATACTTTCCTATTTAAAGTTGTACCACCATCTGCTGAAAATATATTACTAACATGCTCTTCTCCTTAGCTGGAGCTAATGCAGCCATTTTTCACAGGACACCTATGTTCCTTCTGCTCACCCCCCAACACTCCCCCCTCCCCCTCCTGGCATAATTTTAATGTGGTGCATTAATTTGCCTGCATTTATTACAGAACTGGCAGAGAAAAATGGCTGCATGGAGCAGCCCACTAGACTCCAGATAGAGGGTGGAGTACATTGGTAAAATTTTAGGGTAGGCAGTAGTGCAGCTTTAACCAGATTGGTTGCATTTTAAAATGGTACATTATTTTTAACTTTAATGCTCTGTTCACCAGATCCAACAAGGTACCCAATGGCTGTACCAGCCCCGTGTCACTTAAATGGCTTTGACACTTAGTCATCTTGTTTTAAACAGGCAAAGGGGTATGAAGAGACTACATAATATAAATATAAATATAATATAAAATATATAGTGTTCTACTTTAAAAAGGAAAACGGGTTTTGTTAATTGACTAAGCATTTTGTGAAATCAAATTTGGGGAGATTTGCTTATCTCTAAGCTTGGAACAACAAGGAGCCATGGAGTTCTCTTGTAAACATAGAATTCTCAATGGTATCTGTTTTGGGACCAAATCTTCTTGGTTGACTTTCACTCGGAAGTGCCCCCTTTTTGGGCCTGATGCCGATGTTTGCATCAAAACATGATCTTTTATGACAATATGCTGAAGCACATACACATATCTCTGAAGACAAGTGTAATACCAAGCAACAGGATTACCCTCTCCTAAGGTAAACAAGGGAAACAGAACAGGCTAACAGGTTGGTGCAACTGATTGCAGTCAGCTTTATTTACAGGTTGCAGTGGTACAAAAAAAAATCAAATTAAATTAAAACACCCTGATGCCTGCCCAGCTCTATGCAAAAATAGATTAGTGTTTTCTAACAGTGCGAGTGCCTACACATTTAATGAGCGTGCAACAAAGATTTCAAGAAGATAATCCCATATATATGTTAGAATTGGAGTATCAGTTGAACACTATAATTCGCCTTAAAGGAGCCAAAATATATTGGACTAAAATCTTCTGTTATTTTTTTTAATGACTTACTGTATATAACATTATCATATAATAAAGCTCAAAAAAGTATGATAATCTTTTTGAAGAATAATCATCATTATATTATTTATCAATGTAGCCCCTTTCATCCAATATTTTTGAATATACAAACAAATCTATATACAATCAAATATATTTACTGATAAAAATTAAAATTTTGGATATACAGTATAGTAGTATATTAGAGTATACTATAATAGTATAGTATAGTAGTATATCTCCAGATATATCAATATGCTTTACATTAAATTCAAAATCTGCTCTATGCAGAATTTTAAATTGTTGTTTCCATCACATTTATGCAAATATACAGTATGTGTATAAAAATGATTCAATATATCTAATAAATCTAAATGTCTAATACTAAAACCTACATTTATTGTCCATTTCTTTACGGCTTCTGAAAATGTGTTATATAAGCGTGAATTATAGATATACTTTGTTTAGAGATAGAGACTATTTCTCATATTCACTTTTTTTCAATTATGTTATTATAAATTTAAAAGGGAAACTCAAAAAAATATTAACTTTATAATCCTCTAGAGATTTAATATAATACTGAAGTTGAATAAACTTCAGAAAGTCAGAATTGTTATGATTATATAAGTTACATATTAGTGAGAAACCTAATATTTTAAGATTTTCTGGTGTCATAATATCCATCAAAAATGGATATCTCAAAAAATCTCATAATGACTTTTCTTGTAAAAACTCAGGACTGTTATGTAAAGGAATTAAAGTGGTCACATTGTGATTCACATTATTTTTCCTGTGGATATCATTCAAGACAACCCATGTGTCTCTAAACAGTGCATGGGATTTAATTAAACTAAAGATTTCCATTTTCTATAAATCAAATATACGGAATTAATATTTAAAAATGTTACTTTTTCTACGGTAATTGCATTTAAAACAACAGCACAGTACAGTCAGCATACAAATCACTAAAATACAAATGAAACAATATAACAAATTATACAAGAACAAATTACAAGTTTGAATCGTCCAATTATTAGTAGCAAATATACAGGTACAAATTCCATAGATACAAATTTAAACATACAAACATAAAAAACTACATCATTACAAGCTAAACATAACATAACAAGTCCATTCGAGGTAGACAAGGGAGGAACAGATATGAGACTTAGGATAGAGAGGGCTCTGCTCTTTGATTCACCTTATATCTGATAGCACTAAGCCTCCCAATTTTAGTGGCAATATCAGGTTTTCATATGTAACCTTAGAGTTTTTATTTGCCAATATGAAATTGATAAATCATGAATTTAGCAATCTGTAATCTCTATGTTTTGTTAATTATAGAACATATAGCACACTGTATAAAAGTTTAGGCATAATAATCATTTTTAAAAGAGCTTTTTAATAGAGCTATGCTACATTGGGGATTTAACTGTAGTGAGTTCTATATATCTTATTTAGCACTAATATATTTTATAGCAAGTGAGATGTAATAATGTAAGGTTGGGATAGGTCCATCGGCATATATAAGCCAAAAAATAGATGTAGATAGTAGGATTCCAATAAGTCATTAATTTGCTTTTTTGGTTGACCTACAATCATTATTAATTCCGTTTTTAAAAGATGTATATTCATCATCATCATCATCACCATTTATTTATATAGCGCCACTAATTCCGCAGCGCTGTACAGAGACCTCATTCATTAGAGTTTACAGTCTTAATTTCCTAACATACACACACAGACAGAGATACTAGGGTCAATTTGATAACATCCAATTAACCTATTAGTTTGTTTTTGGAGTGTGGGAGGAATCCGGAGCACCCGGAGGAAACCCACGCAAACACGGGGAGAACATACAAACTCCACACAAATAAGGCCATGGTTGGGAATTGAGCTCATGACTCCAGTGTTGTGAGGCAGAAGTGCTAACCACTAAGCCACCGTGCTGCCCATATATTAATATATTTTTTAAAAATATAGGGTAAAGAAGTTTAAAGTTTTGCAAGCATCATTATAATAGCATCTTCTAACAATAATAATTTATTTTCCACTTATCCTAATTGAATCCTGAAACAGATACATTTTAAGGATTGTGCTGACTGTTCAAGGTTAAAATGAATAGAAAACGCGACAGAGGGGTCAGGTTCCCCTCAACAACATAAGCATTTGCGACGCAAATATTGGCTATAATAATTTGCACCTATAGGGGCATATTCAATTAGCTTTTTGATTCGCGGTAACGCGCGTTGCCGCAAAAAGTGCGCGTTCTTGCGGGTATTACGGTACCGCATTAACGCGGATTTTCGTTTGCAACCCTATGGGCTGCGAACGAAAATCCACGTTATTGTGGTACCGTGTATTACATTTCGCGGCTGTTCCGGCGCGTTACCGCGAATCCAAAAGCTAATTGAATATGCCCCATAGAGTTTTATAAATTGCATTTATTAGGTTAGCAAAATTACCATGGATACCAAAATATTTCAAGACTAGATTCAAGTAATTCCAGTTGATTGTGTCAAAGGCTTTTTGGCATCGTTTGATGGTAGAGCACTTTCCAATGACATTCAAAGTTAAAGCTATAATTTTTCCTATGTTTCTTAACGCCAGACGTGTCTCAGACAAAATCAAGTGGATCATCCTGTATTAAACACAGGAGAAATACTGCTAGTTTTTCAGACCTTATTTTACTTATTATTTTTATGACTGAATTTGATTAACTATAGAGATTTGAAGATGAGAAGTTGGGGTCATTTTACTTGGCAAATATCTGCCTAATTGTCTGGCTCGCAGACATTCCATCTTTTGGAACTGCCTTTGTAAAAATGTTCTACATAACCTTTTTACTTGTCCGATAGGAATTGCATATGGAGAAATGATTAAAAATATAACTTCAAAGTCTATACTGCTCGTTATGCCTTCATTTATATCACAAGACTGATGTGACATTAGGAATGTCTATATTACACGTTACTTTGGTGTGTTTTAATATTTGAACTGCCTTGATCGAAATGCGCTTTCCCCTATAAAGTACACCTGCAAACTATCGGCCAAATCTTGTTCTCCATCATCACCAATGAGGTGTAAAACACAAGGGTCCTGATTCATTAAGGATCTTAACTTGAGAAGTTTCTTATTTCAGTCTCCTGGACAAAACCATGTTACAATGCAAGGGGTGCAAATTAGTATTCTGTTTTGCACATAAGTTAAATACTGTCTGTTTTTTCATGTGTGTATGTGTAAAAAGACAGTGATTATATATGTTTACCTATATATATCTATATATATCTATATATATATATATATATATATATATATATATACATATACATATATATCACTTTTTTTCAAGTCCCCCTTAATTTACCTTTCAATCGCCTTGTTCTCCGAGTCCGATTCCCTGCTCTTCTTCGCCACTGTCCTGCGCTCCTCCTTGCTGTGCTCGCAGTGAATGTGGGGCGTGATGACGTCATCTCGCGCAACATTCACTGTCACTGCAAGCACAGAAGAGGGGAACAGGAAGGGAGCCGGATCGCCACCAGGTGATCGCAAAAGGTACGTTTTTTTGGGGGGGTTTTTGTTTTGTTTTTTACAGGAGTCCTGTCTCTGGCCCCCTTGTCCGCTGGGCCCCGGGCACCTGCCCATTGTGCCCAGTCGGAAAGACGGCCCTGGGAACCAGGAAATATACTAGCACATTTGAAATGATCAATGTCATCTTTGCAAAATTTAACTTAGTTGTTAAAATGTCCTTAATTCATGAGGTTGGGTCATAAAGAATGGCATAATATGTCCTAAGATCACTTGTCCATAATCTCTTTCCCTAATCCCTTACCCGCTTGCTTGCAAAATGTCATTGTAGCATTGGAGGTCTTTAATTGCCCTCCTAAATGTACCACAAAAGTTATTCCTAAAGTCACTTTCCCATGCTCCATAGATTTCTGTAATTTATTCCGATCTCCCATCACAAGAGCAATATTAGTCTTGGCAAGTGGAAATTTTGTGTACCCACTGGTTGCAGTTGAGCTGTCCTCTGTGTGAACATTAATGTTTTAGTCTCTGTAGAGGCCACTTGTGTCAAATCTTGCCCATCTGGGCCCTGAAGCCGAGTTGTCAAAAAACCCAAACAGATGTACTTTTACATATCCAAAAGACATGGATTCAAGTGGGACTGAAAGTCCAATGTTTCAAATCCCTGACTTTAGGACTGGACCCTAGTGGTCACCTGGCTTTGTCGGAGTCTGTGTCCTTTCTCCTAGTATGTTTTATCTGTACAATGGGACTCTTGCCCTTCAGGGAAAGAAAATAACTTTTAATAAATCACTTGTTCCAGTATCAGCACAGAAAGTAGAGTAGGAAAAGAAGGTGCTTACCTCACAATATAGGTCATGGTAGTGGCAGAATGCATTATTGCCGGACCGAAGCGAAATTTGGGCTTAGGCCGGGCAATGTCAGTCCACCCTCTCGAGTTCCCTGGTCTGTTCTTCTGAGCATAAATGGAGGCAGGCGCATGTGCAGCGAAGCCCTTTAACTCAGGGCCCTATAGCGGCCATACAATTGCAGTGGCAGTAGTTCCACCATTGGGCCACAGTATACATCAACTCATGTACCTGTTGAGATCCCATTTGAACTTGGTTCTCTTCTTCTCCTTAAGTTACTTCTTATACATATTCAGCGTCTATTTCAGCGGTGTAGTTTATCCCGCTGAAAGTCCAGAGAAAATATTAGACTAGTCCAATCAGAAAGCTCTCACAGATGCCACTATTTTGGCCTGTTAGGGCTCCCAGTATGAAGACCACGGAGAGTAGTGTAGATGAAACAGAGTGCCTTTATTTTACACATAGGTGTAAACTAGATGCAGTCAATGGAAAAACAGCTAGCAAAAGTCCTTAGAAATAACAGGAACAGGATACCAGGATTACTAGGTTTAGTTTAGGAAGCAGGAGAAGCCGGATAACAGGCACACATTTAAAACTGCTGGTACAGGAAACCAGGATTACCAGGTTTAGCTGTGATAGCAGGAGACACTGGATGATCTAGGGAAGAATCAGACTGGAGGAAGGTCAGGCAAGCCATGGTCAGAAGCAGGGGGTCCACCACAGTATCAGGGGATAAACAGTATCAATGTCAAATGAACCCAAAATCAGGATCACTTGAAAAGGTGCAGTAAGAAGATTCAAACAGGAGTCAGATACCAGGAGACAAATCAGAACCAGATCACAGGTTTCTCGAAGAGACAAGCAGCAAAAACATTTGAACTGACATTTTGCTGGAACAGGCAGTCTTATAAAGGCCAGACATAGGTGATTAACCCGGAGAGTGAGATTAACTCCTGCAGGTGAGAAAATGTCTGAGCATAGCAGCAGTACCTTTGGTAGCACAGAGTTACTGCTGGTCTGATTCAAAATAAGGACAAAGTCCTAACAAAACCTATGTGCTCCCCTTTTACAAGGAACGTTTGCATAAAAACACATCTGTAACATCACAAAATGGTATTTGTGCCATCGGCCTGTAGTTTTGCCCTTTTCTTTAATTACTCTTACTAACAAAGTTCAAATGAGCTGTTATTTTGGAGAGAAACACAGAAAGTTAAATTAATTAAGAGATGGTCTAAAAGTGATAACAGGCAGGGTCTCGAAGAATTTTTTTTGTTTTGCCAGAAAGCAATCCAAAGGCCATGCAGACTTTGCATGGAAACTTTTTTGTAAAGGACCTTTGATAAAGGCATATGGAGCTTTGTTCCCTCATACTTGAGCTACAACAATATTATGCTTGCAGCCATAGTCTCTGAAGCCAAAGTAATCATTTAGTGAAGATCTTTTTTAGTCTAATTAATATTGCTTGCAGTGTTTCAAAATATCTTAATATATAGGAAATATTTTGTCATTTATAACAGAAAAAAATATTGCAGAGCATTAGCACTTGGGTATCTTCAGCAAATGCCTCAATATATTACTGATTTATAGGCGGCTTTTGTGTGCCTGATTTTTCGCTAAGAACTATTTTCTGTGCAACAGTTCAAGTACTTTCATTTAGTCTTCACTGACAAAAGCCTGGATGTGGTGATGTTTTATGATCTTTGTACTCTGGAACTCGCTTTACAAAATAGCACGTAATCCAACATAAATCATGTTTGTAGCAAGGTATTAAACTGAAGACAAAGAAGAACAACAATAGAACAGCACAGTACTCAAGTGTGCAGATAATTACAGCAACTGAGCCTGAACCACCTAGGCAGATCAACTTAATCCTACAAATGAATCTTTTCAAATATTGGGACAAACTATTTGTTTACCTTTCGTAGATATTGTCAAATTTAGAGATTTGCAAAACAGTTCTACATTCATCGCCTTTTAATGGTGTAGGTAATGATTAGATTCATTTGTATTAGTACATTTGTAGTTTTAAATGTTATTTTTGAACAACAGAGATTCTTTAGACATAAAGAACAGATTCACATACCATCTCATCATCATCACCATTTATTTATATAGCACCACCAATTCCACAGTGCTGTACAGAGAACTCACTCACATCAGTCCCTGCCCCATTGGAGCTTACAGTGTAAATTCCATAACACACACACAGACAAACACACAGACTAGGGTCAGTTTTGTTAGCAGCCAATTAACCTACTAGTATTTTTTTGGAGTGTGGGAGGAAACCGGAGCACCCGGAGGAAACCCACGCAAACACAGGGAGAACATACAAACTCCTCACAGAAAAGACCATGGCCGGGGAATTGAACTCATGACCTCAGTGCTGTAAGGCAGAAGTGCTAACCACTAAGCCACCATGCTGCATCTCATAGAGATATATTATTTCATTTAACTTAACTGAAACAGTTATAAAAGTTAGAAACCATTTTGTTATGAAGTTATATATGCGTTCAAAACCCTGCGAGACTGAAGAACGGTGCATCCAAGGTAAGTAGAATTATGTATTTTTTTTATATTTATCCATTGAGCGCCACCCAAAAGTAAAAATTTGGTTTTGGGAGGAGTTCAGGGAGTTAAGATAAAATAAATAGGGCCTGGATAATCAAGGCAAGAAAAGTAAAAAAAAAGAATTATATTTGCTCCTTGGCAAAACCATGTTGCATTGGAGGGGGAGGTACATTTAAAAAGTGGGGACAGATTATAGTTAGGGTAGGGCATGTCCTAGATCAGCTTAAAATTTCAGTGTAAAAATTAAGCTATAAAGTATTTGTCTGCTACATGAAAAAGCAGCCGGTATTTTCTTTACGTGCAAAAAAATAAACTATTTCGCACCCCTTACATTGTAACATGGTGTTGTCCAGAACCAAATTTACTCATTTTTTTCCTTTGCTCTCCTTAATGAATCAGGCTCATATTCTACTTTAAAAATAAAAAGCAGATTTGATAATTGACTAAGTGTTTTATGAAATCGAATTGGGGGAGATTTGCTTATCTCTAAGCTTGGAACAACAAAGAGCCATGCAGTTTTCTTGGAAATATAGAACTCTCAATGGTGTCCATTTTGGGTCCAAATCTTCTTTGTTGACTTTCACTCGGAAGTTCCCCCTTTTTGGGCCTGATGTCGATGTGGGTTTTGCCAGAAGACTAGATGTAGGGGTCACTGTGGCACTGTATACTAGGCCATTTGGAGCTGTACTCCATATGGCGGTCAAAGAAACTGTACTGTATACTGCAAGCCTGAGAGCTGTGCTGGGAGCATAAAAGATATACTGTACATAGAGACCATATGTGTTGTACTTGACCTCTATTGTACATTGTAGTCATGGGAGTTATGTTGATATCATGGCAGGTATACTGTACATATTCTTTGCCCCGGCCAAATGTCATGTGACATATATATATATATATATATATATATATATATAGCCACAGTCTGCCCTCTGTTGGCAACTAGCAGTGACAATTCAGAAGCCAGCAGCACTTCCTGTCTGGGCACACTGGATGTCAGTAGAGAAATGCTCTGGTAAACATACACAATAGAGTAGATAGCAATAGAAGAGGCTACAGCTTCTATGACTTGCCATAACTGCTGTATACAGAGGCATACTCTGCGATCACCAAGCTCTGTTCCACTGCTTGTGGAAGAAGATGTGGCGTGGAGATGCAGGACCACCACATATCAATATGATTCAGCCTTTAGCTGAATCAACCCCATGTGTCTTTCACAGATGTGCTCCTCATAGATATGCAGAAGGTAATGTACAGTGACCTGTGAGCAGGTATCAGGATCTGCCTCGCTTCCTCTGCAGCATCGTGTCAGGATGCTGCTCATCTCAGCAGCTCCTGCCTATGTGCTTTGCTTCTCTGTCTTTTAGGAGCTACCTTGCTGCATTAATTATCTCCTGCACCTGGGTGTTCCCTATTTATACCTGCCACTCCTTTGCATACCTTGCTGGTCATTGTTGTTGTAGCTGTTGCTCCATGTTGCTGTGCTGTTCCCTATTGGGCTCCTGGTTCACCCGCTCCCTGGGATTTCTTCATATTACCTGTTTACCTGCATCAGCCATGTTCCTGGTATTTGCTTTCTGCATCTCCCTGAAATCCTCATTCTATACCTACACCATCCAGTTTGTACCTTCCAGCAATAAACATTGTGTGTGTCACCATATTCCAGGCACCTTAGCTGTAATTTCTGCATTGAAGTGTGACAGTAGGACTGCCACCAGAAATTGCGAGGCCCAGTTGAAATGTAACAGGCAGGACCCCTCTCCTTCCTTCCCTCATCCCACCTCCATTTTTAATTTATCCTATACCAAACATTTGCCACCGACCCCATTCTTTTCAGTAACCCCCTTTCTACCTAACCCCTGCAGTAGTTAACTTACCTCTCGGCTTCTTTTTAACGTCTCCTTTTGTTTCCTCACCATTGACAGCATTGGGACGTTACTATTTACATATTGTCAGCGATGCTGCAGGGAGCCTCACTGCCTTGTCGTGGCTCTCTGTTCAGAAGCCAGGTCCCTGGGGGCTGGGGCTGGAGCAAATAGTGACAGCCTTGGGTCCCTGACGTCTTGGGAATGCCACCTACAACAGGGCATGCTGATGCATCCTTAATATAGCGAGGGGGCCTCTCAATGCCCCTCACAACTCATCAGCAACTGCTGACTAGAAATGAAGCCTGCTGCCTCCCTTAATTCACTGTGGAGGCTCTCCTCCGATAATAATTTCTTGGGGCCTCAGGACTGGTAGGGCCCCACCCTCCTGTGGGACCCCATACTGCTGTACTGCATACTTCCTAACTTTTTAAACCTCTGCTCTGGGAGATCCTGGAGCAGAGGTCATGTGACAGGGGGTAGGAGGGGAGTATGGCGACGCTATTGCGCCACTGTAGACCCGCCCCCTGCTAAGAAATGCAAAGATTCACTGCATTTAAAAGCATTGGACTGGGCTTGATGATGCAAAATCTCGTCATTAAGCCCCGTCCACATCACATCCGGGAGAATGTCTGCTTTCCTGGGAGTCCAGGAGGACTCCCCATAATTCGGATGCCTCCCGGAAATTCCAGGAGAGTAGGCCAGTATGCTGTGCTGCCTGTGCCCCTCTGATGGCCGCCCTGCATGTGAGGGTTAGGTTCCCACCTCCTACATCAGGAGACAAGCGATCTGATGTGGGTTGGACATAGGACTGATGGGTACTCTTCCTCTTCTACTTCTACTCCTGATGAAATCTGGCATTATACACCGATGCAGGAAGCAGCATGTGGGACATGGTCATTCAATGAGTTATCTCTGTATAACGCTTGTTTTTTCTCTGGAAGTAGCATGCCTGGCAGTCAGCAGAGATTTGTGGTAATAAATATTATTTTCCTACTAAAAAATCAGTTCTACCCCGTAGGGTATAGATTGTAAGCTTGCGAGCAGGGTTCTCTTTACCTCTCTGTCTGTATGTATTACTCAGTATTGTTTTATTAACGTTTGTTTCCAATTGTAAAGCACTACGGAATTTGCTGGCACTATATAAATAAATTATGATGATGATGATAGGGTAGGGCGCACATTGGGAAGGAAAGTGAGACAATCCTACCTCAGATGACACTTGGGTGAGAAATCGCCCTGACCTTCAAAGTTTTTTTTGCTAAAAATTGTATTGAAATATAAAACCTGTGAAATTACTCTATGAAGTAAATCGCTTCAGCAGAGGTCATTGATGACAATCTCTTTACAATGTGTAAACGGAAACAAAACTAAACCAGTATAGTACATGATCGAACTGAACTATACAGCAAACACTAGAGTATTACAGTGCCTGTAACTAAATGGAGGAAGTTAAGATTCTCCCCTGATTCCTTACCCTTAATCTTTCTCTTATTAAAACATGTTTAAGAGCAAACATCAACCACCCCCATGGACCTAAGATAGAGAAAAGCAAACATTCTCAATTCTGCTTTATTCTCTCAGGCATCGAAGAAGGACTGCAGCTGCTGTGTGTATAATTTCACACAGAATCTATTTCCCCTGCTAGATACAGACTGCGAAGGTCTGGATGTTGTATGCGGGGACTGTTTCTGTTAAAGAGCTGTGCTACTTTGCATTTAGGGCCTGAAAGATGCTAATAGGTTACCTAGGGAGATTAAGAGGCTGGTAGAAGGCTATTATAAGCTTGTCTGAAGAGGTGGGTTTTCAGAGAACGCGTGAAGGTTTGAAGACTAGAGGAAAATCTTGTGGTACGAGGGAGGGAATTCCATAAAGTTGGTGCAACCCGAAAAAAATCCTGTAACCGAGCAGCCTGATTGAAGAGGATTTAATAGGTTGATGCAGAAAGAAAACGTGTGAGGCGAGTGTAGGCAATTCTCTTGAGAAGTTTGGAGGGGCATGGGAGCTGAGAGAGGCAGCATTAATTTGAGAGCGAGTTTGGGTCAGATTTTTTTTTTTTTTAGAATAGGAGTAATTACTGCGTGCTTGAATAGTGATGGAAAGATACCAGTAGAGAGAGATAGATTACAAATTTTAGTTAGAGGTGGAATGAGCACACAAGACTAGGAACTACCAATTTGTTAGAGTATGGGATCAAAAGGACAGGAGATAGAGTAGGAAAATAAGAAGAGAGTAGAAACTTCCTTTTCAATTGTGGGATCAAATGAAGACAGAGTGTCAGAGGATACTGGGAAGGAATTGAGCTGATTGTTAGTCGAGGGAGATGATACCATTTAAAGTCTGATCTTATCAATCTTGTCCTTGAAATAGGAAGCAAGATTCTGGGCACTGATGGTAATCGAATGGTTTGGGGTGGGAGGATTGAGAAGAGATTTAAATGTGTTAAAAGGCATTTGACGTTAGAAGTCTGAGCATACATGAGAGATTGGAAGTATGCTTGTTTAGTTGTGTCCAGAGCATTTCAATAGGAGTGGTAGATAGCAGTATTTGCGCAGAAATTTACACAAGTGATGCTCAGCTTTATGAACGTTTTTGTAGATTTCGTATTACTTTCATGTTCCACGGTTGACAACGAAGTCTACGTGAAGAATGAAGAGTTGCTGGAGCCACTTGATCAAGGGCAGGTGCTAGGGTATGGTGAAAAGGAGGAACTGCCATATCATGGGAGAAGAATGTAGAAATTGGGAAGAGAAGGTGTTGGAGAGAGGTGGAAAACTGTTGAAAATCAATAGAGTTAATATTCCTGCGGGTATGAGGAGGCTTGGAAGAGTTTGACACCAGGGAGGGTAAAGAACTGTGGGTGAGTGCGTAGCTAATAAGGTGATGATCCAAGAGGGGGAGAGGAGTGTTAAGGAAACTAGAAACTGAGCATAGTCTAGAAAAAACAAGATGAAGACGGTGGCCATCCTGATGAGTAGCGGATTCAATCCACTGGGAGAGGTCAAGTGAGGAGGTTACAGAGAGTAGTTTAGAGGCAGCATTGGAATGTGGATTAGCAATATGGATGTTGAAATCACCCATGGTGATGATGAGGAAGTCAGAAGATAAGAAGTGAGGGAGCCATGCAGAGAAATGTTCAAGAAATTGTTGGTGTGGTCCAGGGGGGCGATGGATCACAGCAATACGCATAGAGAATGGGTTAAAAATCCTAACAGTATCTACTTCAAAAGATGTGAACGAGGCACTGCCTAGTGTTCTTTTTCTTGCTATAAATCATAAATCAATCATTCTCAGTATTAGACCCCCCTAGTGAGCGGCTGACCTCTATTTAACACATATCTCATTTACTGGTTTATTTTATAACTTCAGAAGGAATTCCATCTGCTGCTAAATTATGCTTCGGTGGGGTATTGACAATGTAGGTTGGTGGGAGCAACAGTATCTTTTGATGACTCTGTGATGTTATATTGGGAAACTGCTTGGTCAGGACAGGAAAGGTTATAGATTAGAGGAAGTAGAGTAAAAAGAGATGCAGAGGGGAAATCATTCTGTGGACATCACAATGTAGTTGGGCAGGTTTAGGAGAAGGTGGAGTAGTCATAAAACAGATATTAAAAGTAAGTAGGTTATGGTCAGAAAGCGGAATGGGTTATTGATCCTCATGTCTCTTGTTAAAAAAATTAGATTGAGTTTATGTTCAGCATGGTGAGTATGAGAGATTGGTGTGGAAGCCAGAAAGTAAAATTTGTCAAGATATTGGAATATAGTCCTGGGGGGGGGGGGGGGTCTGTAAATGAGTATGAGAGAGAGGCTTCAAAATAGGCAAGTTGCGCAGACTTTGAAAGAGGAAAAGGAATATGGAGAAGAATTAAGGAAACAGCAAGTGTAGTAGGTGGAATGCAGAAGACTTATACCACTGCCTGGTTTTTCACCAGGTCTTGGAGTACGCATGAGGTGCAGACCTACATAGGAGAGTACTGGAGCAGAGGAAGTTTTGAGAGTGACCGCAGTATCCAGTGAAGGCCGAGGGGCTGAGGGATCTGGAGATGGACAAATCCTCAAATGGGCCTTTGGATTTATGAATCCGATGGTTGTGAATGAGATTAACAGTATGGTTCTTAGTGCGGAGAGGTGAATGGTGGGACTGTGAATAGTTGTGGATAAGGATAGGGCGAAGGTTTGTGTGTATGTCACCCTAAAGCAAGAGGGAAAGTGGTTTGTGTTTCCTCAACCGTTATGGCACCGTTTTGAGAGACGGGGGATAAAAATTCAAATTTGGGAAGCGGGTCAATAGGAGGACAATGTAGAGGTAAATTGTGGCAATACTGAATTGTAGAGAAGTAGTAGCCGGTTTTGCAGTTAGGGGACTGAAGGCTGATGTCCAGTTTTGATGCCCAGATTTCAGTATACGTTGGTGTCTTTTGTTGTTCCAAGTTTCCTCATGTTTAACTCATAATCACTTTGCCAGTGAGCTGAAGCAAATTGAAACCCTGCTCCTGTGAGGCACCCCAGCCTCTTACATGTGCCTCCTCTACCTCACGGATCTTATTTAATAGTCTTGTCCTGCAAAGCAAAAATGTGTCTATGGAAGCAGGTGCATAACGAAGTGCATTTATGTGCCTCACCTGTACTCTGCAAGGAACTCCCTGATCAGAAGACAAATAGTAACCACTCCCGCTAATGCCCTCATCTTGGCCTGTAAATCTATGCTCTTCACTGAAAAATAAGGTGCATTTGCGCAAAAAGACTTGTGATGTCCATAAAACAACATTTGGGTTGTACAATCACAATTCTTTGCAGGGCATCATGGTGGCTTAGTAGTTACCACTTCTTCCTCACAGCACTGGGGTCATGAGTTTGTTTCCCGACCATGGCGTTATCTATGTGGAGTTTGTATGTTCTCCCCGTGTTTGCGTGGGTTTCCTCCGGGTGCTCTTTTTTTCTTCCCATATTTCAAAAACATACTAGTAGGATAATTGGCTGCTATCAAATTGACCTTAGTCTCTCTCTCTCTTCTGTCTGTGTGTGTATATTAGAGAATTTAGACTGAAAGCTCCAAAGGCGCAGAGACTGATGTGAATGAGTTCTTTGTACAGCGCTGCGGAATTTTTGGCCCTCTATAAATAACTGATGATGATGATGACAATGGGAAATGACCTGGAATGTCAGCACAGATGCACATATTGTTTAGGAACATACACTTAATGACCATATAGATGTGAGAAGAAACTACAATTTCTAATATATATTTATATTTTTTCAAATACTGCTATAGTGTTTATGATATATATATATATATATATATATATATATATATATATATATATATATATATATATATATATATAGTGGCAATGGGAGTGGATTGCCAAAGGCCTCTCAGAGTGGAATTAGCTATGGAGCTAACAGTCTGCAGGTAAAAGGCTGCAAACCAAGTTATATACAGGTGTAGCACTGTGCTTAGGTTAAGTTATGTACATGTCTAAGACATGTGGTAAAGTAAATGTAAAAAGTGATTTACTTGCATACTTTAACGTGTTTGTATCCACAGCTAGCAGCAGAGCTGATAGGAGTGGCAATACTGAATAGGTGTTACAGAGCACCTGAGGAGAAGTCCTTTAAAGACAAGGTGGGAGTGTCGCCTGTCAGTCATCCAAGCCTGTGGGAGGAGACCTGTGTGTTTAACCTTGAGTTATGCTCTTGTTAGATGTGACTGATGCTGAATTAGTTAGTCAGTCAGTAGTGAGCTGGTCTGTGTCTAGTTAGTGTTTAGGGTCACCAGGAGGTGCAGGCAAAAGGTAGTTGCTTGCTGGTATCATCCTGACAGAAGAAGTACCATTTATTGTGATGCAAACAATAAATACATTTGATTTAAACCAAGAAGTTTTGTGTTGCTGATATCTGCTGGGTGTTCTTGCAACAGAAGGTGACAAAAGGGCCATAAGAAGGGTGCGGTTTTGTTATAAGTGGTGTTAGAAGTGGGATCGCTGAGGACAGCCAACGCACAGCTGTCCACCCAACCTCCAGACGCAAAAGGTGGTGAGTGGGCAATGATTGAAGACTGCTATCACACCTTAAACTGTATATGCTGTCAATTGCAGTGAAGAGATTGCTATTGCTGAGCAAACAATTTTTTTTTGTCTGTGGAGAGACAGAAGCAATATTACTGTGAACTATTCAGCATTTGTTTTGCAAAAGAAAGCAAAAGTGTTTTTTTGTATGAAATGGCTGGGCATTGTAGTGCCACACCTTGTTTATTCACTGAGCTGTGAGTTGGGTGTGGTCCACAAGTCTGCTGTTTTGCCTATGCATTGAAGTTGCTGTTTTATCTGTGTGGGAGACTAATGCACCTGTTTCACTAATTGCCTGTGGAAGTGCTGGACATATGTGAAGCTTGACATTTGAAAGCTGCTAGTACAAAATTGTCTTTACTCTTTAAGATGGGCAAGAAAAAGCACAAAATGTCTCCAAAGGAAAGTGTGCAAACAGGTGTGTCTGAGGTACATTCTCAACAGGAAAACATGGAAAATCAGAGAGGAGAATCTCATGCTCTCTGTACAACCCTAGTGTTACCTGTATCAGAACATGTGACCAGGGAAGAGTATGATTCTTTAGAGAAAATGTTTATTGAGGAAAACAGCTGTCTTATAAAAGAAGTGTGGAATTTAAAGCAGCAGAGAGAGCAAGACAATAAGATTTTTGAATCTGTGGAAAATGAGTTGCATGCATTGCAAAAAGTGTGTGAAGAAAGAGAAAAATCAGAGAAAGCTCTTAATGAAATAGTAGCAGAGAAAGACAGAGAAATTGCTGCTTTAGAACAGAAGCTTGTCTTGGCTCAGCAAGAGGTATTCTTAGCAAGAGAGTTCGAGGAGTGCAAGTTGGAGAAGCTTGTACTTGATGAAAAGCTGGAACAGTTGCCCCAAGAAGAAAAAACTCTGTCTTCTAAGTATGCTGAGGAACGTGACCGAGCAGTGGCCTTGACATCCACTCAGAGGATTTTGGTGAACACCAAAGATGAGAGCGTCCAAGTGGGTAAACCCAAAGTCAAGGGCCTAAAGGGGAACCCTGCTGCTAATTTAGGTCAAGCTGTAAGTGTGCCTGACAGGAGGTGCTTCAGGTGTGAAGAACTTGGTCACTATAAGGCCAGGTGCACTAGTCGCCAAAACCTAGTGGACAGTTCGTATGGCCAAGCTGGGCCTGTCTTTTCCCATTGCTGTTGCCAGAGTTTCACTAGCGGTGGTTCACCTTTATTTAAAGTGACAATGCGTTTGAACAACAAGATTGTACATGCAGTCGTGGACTCTGGGAGTGATATTACGCTGGTTTCCAATTCTGTCCTAGTTGGGGCCAAGATCTCGTGGTTGCCCAAAATGAATGTGCGCTGCCCACATGGCATAGTCAGTAGACTAAAAGGAACTCTTTTGGCCATTAGTCTGAAAGGCCAAACTGTGAAGGTAGTGGCTGCTATAGCGCCCAAGCTGCCGTATCCAATTGTTCTGGGGCGAGACTTCCCACTATATAAAGAGATCCTCGGTGAGAAAATCCGGCCGGATATGCCGGCAATTGATTCACTGCTCGGAAGCCCGGTCTTAAAGGATCTGCTAAAAACACCGCAATGTCTGAACCTCAATCACTGGGAGCTGCCAAGCCGGAATACTTTTGTGGGGATCACTGCAGAACTTTCACAGAAAATTGGACAAACGGAATCCGCATTGGCGGGTGACATCGCAGATGTGCCCACCTTACCTGTTGGTGACAATATAGACTGGTCTGACTATCCCGAACTGTTACATGTGTCAAACCTTGCACGTCAACAGAAAAATGACGTGGCTTTAAAGCGTGTCTTTAATTTGGCTAGTAATGTTGGGAATATATCAAAGCCTGTCAATTCGACAGACTGTGTGCCGTCGTATATTGTTAAAAAATAAGGTGTTGTTTCATGTGACTACTGTTAAAGGGAGAAAGGTAGAACAGTTGGTAGTTCCCCCAAAACCATGTACCCTTAGTGCTAGAAGCTGCACACATGCAGGAGAGTGGCAGACACTTAGGGGAAGGTAAAATGAAGGAGACAGTTCTACACAAATAATACTGGCCAGGAGTCTACGTGGCAGTAAAAAAGTTTTGCAGGGCTTGTCCGGAATACCAGAAGGCCTATCCCGCTGTAACAGTACAACCACAATCAGAAGGAGCTCATAGATGTCCTATTAATAAAATAAGGGGTTATGAGTGGAGAAAGAGACAGGAATGGCTGTTTCAAAACAGGGTTGTCGGCTGCCAAGAAGAGAAGGTTCCAATGAGTACACTGGTGGGTGTGATTGTGAGGACAGTTAGACACAATAGAACCTTCCTTGTCTCAGGCTATAAAATGTCAGGTGGACAAAATGGTCGCAGAGGCTCTCTTCCACAGAGATGCGCTCCCGGGGAGGTCCGCGCCACCTTACATGGTGACGCTAGGGGGAGGGATATGTGGCAATGGGAGTGGATTGCCAAAGGCCTCTCAGAGTGAATTAGCTATGGAGCTAACAGTCTGCAGGTAAAAGGCTGCAAACCAAGTTATATACAGGTGTCTACAGTGCTTAGGTTACGTTATGTACAGGTCTGAGACATGTGGTAAAGTAAATGTAAAAAGTGATTTACTTGCATGCTTTAACGTGTTTGTATCCACAGCTAGCAGCAGAGCTGATAGGGGTGGCTATACTGAATAGGTGTTACAGAGCACCTGAGGAGACGTCCTTTAAAAACAAGTTGGGAGTGTCGCCTGTCAGTCATCCAAGCCTGTGGGGGGAGACCTGTGTATTTAATCTTGAGTTGTGCTCTTGTTAGATGTGAAGGACGCTGAACTAGTTGGCCAGTCAGTAGTGAGCTGGTCTGTGTCTAGTTAGTGTTTAGGGTCACCAGGAGGTGCAGGCAAAAGGTAGTTGCTTGCTGGTGTCACCCTGACAGAAGAAGTACCATTTATTGTGATGCAAACAATAAATACATTTGATTTAAACCAAGAAGTTTTGTGTTGCTGTTATCTGCTGGGTGTCCTTGCAACAGAAGGTGACAAAAGGGCCGTGAGAAGGGTGCGGTTTTGTTGCTATATATATATATATATATATATATATATATATATATATAAAATGCATGTGTTTATCTTTGAAGTTAATATACAACACGAGTGTGATAATTAGTGCGGATTCATTACAGATACATTGCACCAACAAGATGTATGAAATTCACAGCTCCAGAGACATTGAGCCTAAGAGAAGTGTTATTTTACAGCTAATAATAGCCTGTGTGACTAAGTACGGCAGTGTTGTCACTGTGCATGTCACAAAGATATACTAATAATACCCAAATCAGTTGAAGAATGGCTACTGCATGTCTAATTTATTAACCTATACAACAGACTTCAAGATGTGTAAACCTATTGGAGACATAATGGTCATGACACAATGCATTATCCTCTTTGGTGACGTCATGCACTTTGATTGGCACTTGAGCACCTACATTTCCTCCAAAGTGCACGGCTTTGTGGAGAAGCTGACAGCAACTGCAGAGGAGCGGAAGTCTGCATAGGCCAATGGGAGGTGTTAGCGCGGGCGTTACTTGCAAGGTATAGCGTATGCTGATGTGCCTACTAGCTTTGCGTAGCAGTACAAAAATACGCTTTCTTTTTGGCGAACAAGATAATTGAAATGAGATAAAGGGTGATAAGGGCACACTTTTAAGGCGTGCCTTCCATTGACACACACAGCCATTTTCACTCTACATGAATTGTGCGCCAGCGCAGAGCTACTGGAGTTTGCATCGTCTTCACTGTTCTCCTCCCAGTTACACGTCAGCAGAGAAGCATATTTGTAGGCACAACTCGTACAATGCAGAACAAAAGCTTCAAGCAAACACACGAAAGTGCCACATACAGACCCTCTGCTAGCTTGCAGAGGCTTCTACAAAGCCCATAAATGGCCATAAGTAAAAAAAAAATATATATAAATGAACTTGTGTACCACAAATAAGGGAACATCAGGGTTGTCTTTATTTTAGTTACAAAAAATACTTTTTAATAACTGTTTTTTCAGGTATGTATATTGTACCATAATTTTGTTTTTCCAGTGAACTGCAATAATGACCACATCAGTACGTCTATTCCATACTTTCCAAGGTATGCCCTGTCTTTGCCCAACTCTTCCTGGCAGCTATAAACTTCTATTCCTCTGCAAATACCATAAACTTGGTCTGTAAACCTATGCACTTTGGTGGAAATTTAAACACACCATAGTGTTGCCCGTACATCCATAAACTTTGGTGGAAATCTAGACACACCATCGCGTTGGCTGTAAACCCATGCACTTTGGGGGTATTCTACGCACACCATTGCGTTTGCCATTTTGTGCATAGTTTTGGGGGCCATCATAGAAAACTATGTCCCTCTACCCCCACTCCTGAAGTCATAACAGTCAGGAACCACAATACAAATCTATGACCACTCTATCCCTTACACATTTAGTTTATAGCAGCTAGGAACCATCGTTTATAATAACATCAATCTCGCATAGATATATTTCTTATCAGAGCTCTGTTTTTTCATATTAAAAAAAAGAAAATACATAATCGAGTATAAATAGCAAATATAACAAACATAATTAAGCAAAATGGCAATAATCATACTATGCCAAATTAAGCTATCCCCTTGATGTATTCCTATGGAAACCAATTTTCGGATGTACATGAAGTGTGATTGATAATTGTCTAATATGCTATTTCATTCAATGTTTGTTATGGTTATTCGGGAAGATTTCACAGGATGTTGCAACTACCTTCACTACAAGTCCAGGCAAAGTATCCAGGAAAAAATACTACACACTTTCCATTAGTGCAAGCCTGGCCAACCTGTGACTCTCCAAGTGTTGTGAAACTACAAGTCCAAGCATGCTTTGCCAGTAGATGGCTAGCTGATAGCTGGCAAGGCATGCAGGTATTTGTAGTTTCACAACACCTGGAGAGCCACCGGTTGGCCATGCTTGCAATAGTGGAACAGTCCATTCTCCAGCAAAATGAGGATGGTGGAACACACCAGCAGCATCCACATTCAGCCAACATGAAGCTGCTAATATACACGGCAGTGCTTTCTTGTGATAGCAGCTGTGTCTCCAGATGAGAGAGCAATTGTTCTACTTAAACGGATTTTGCCAGCAGCAAAGAGTATTTTGCATTAAGAAAATTGTCATGTACGGTAAATCCAATGTCAGGAATGTCAAATTAAAAGTAGATGGAAATGTCAGTAAACCAGAAGGTTAAAGGATTTCTTACATTCCCCAGTAAAAATCAATAAATATCACTGATCTCTTTTAATGAGAAATGACTATTTTTTAAAATCAATAAATCTTGGATGGGAGAAGTATTTATTTCCACTAGACAGTAAAATTATCTGTTATTTGAAAGGTGGAAATATAATTTATATGCTTCTGCCTTTTATATTAGTATGGCCAATTAACCACTTGTCCCAGGTAGATCTTGGATAGCCAGCAGGGTGCAAACATTCAAAGTAGAAGTAAGGGACAGATGATCTGGGTGGTGGTGCAGGGGTTGGGAGTATTTGCACCAAAGAATATGTCACAATACTCCCGAATGGAAAATCAGGACATAGCCCTGATCTATTCACATGTGTATGGGATAATGCCCCCTAACTTAAATAATACTTTTTTAGGGTGAGATAAATTTCAAATTCTACTTTCAGTGCAGTGAAATTCCTTTGTGTACTGGGTTTGTCAGGGGATTTCTGAAGTTGTCCCTGGGAATCTAGAATTCAGCTTCCTGTGGTTTCTAAAGGAAATATGGTGTTGTACTTATGGAATGAATTCCATACCTTAGCAACAGTGCAATGATTCATATATAATGAACAAACATCATGTAATATGGGTTCCACAATGTCTTATGTCAGCTTATTATTTATTTATATATATTTTTTTACGTCCATGTGTTCCACTGAACAGTTAGTTGAGTAAATATGTGGTGGTCTCTTTATCGATCCAGTGTCATATTTAAATCAATGAGCAGAAAGTGGTGCCTTTTCTGAGAGTCCTAATCCTTGAGGTCAGCTGGAGATCCTAGTGGTAAAGTGGTAAATCTACCGCTAGTGGTAAAAATGAAGTACGCCTAAAATGATAATTATAGCCAGTGACTTTTGTTTTGTGTATATATATATATATATATATATATAGTGTGTTTATATTGCCATGCTGCTGCTACCATACAGAATATGGGATTAACAGAGCGCTGGCTTATTTTTCCTCTAGTTTTGTATTAAAATATTGCCTTATGTTGTCCTAGCGGTTGTCCATCAAGCCTATTTAAGGCTCATTTTAGTGTGGCCCACAAGCCAGCCCTTGCTAAATGTAAGCCCCTATATCTGGGAGGTAAGTGCATCTGATTGTAACTGCATTTTACTCCTGATTGAAGCATATAGGTCAGTGTAGGACCTGTATACAATGAGGTACCTTTGATGATGAGATGCAGGCTTAAAAGTTTTGATCAGAATATGAACCAATGCCTCATGTTTTCACTTTGCCAGATACACACAGATATGCAGTGTTAAGGATAAGTGCTGACAATTGTCTTTTGGTTAATCATGAATAATTGCTTTCCCTACCACCCTCATATGAGCAGCACACAACCAACCCTAAAATCAATTCTCCTCCTTAATGTCAATTCTCTTAACCCACAACCTTCCAAACAAGCACCAATCCGAATTAAGTACTTTTCTTCAGGTTGTACGGAGAAGGTGCCAACCCTGACACAGAGAGAGAAGTGAACCTCTGTTCGTAACAAGACTCCTAGTAATGAGACTATTTTAATATTGCTTTTATTGTAAGATAATAAAGGTAAAGAAGCTGGAAAGGAAGAGGTGGAAATATTGTTTGGTACAACAGGTTACTTCTGGTAGGACTTTTGAATAATTAACATTATCTCCATGCCTTGCCACCATAATGGCAAATTAACGTTGCTTTCCTGGCTACAATAATTTACTATGGCTATCATTAGAGACTCAACAACTGCTTGATTATTTATTGTTAACCAGTGGCAACAGGCTTATAGTTTACACTGCTTCACAGTCAAACACTCAGTACTTTCAATGTGTAGGCTAGTTAATTATTGGTAAAGTTAAATTATATTTTTAACAGGAGTTCCAAATTCCCCTGGGTTTAATGACTCTGATCTTTATAAAGCTCTGTGGCTCCTCTTTGTACAACTCTGTGGAGTTGGCCCTAAACAGCGTAACTTGTTAAGTACAAGTGTGGAGATAACTCTGTTCGACTGGCCAGAACTTACAACAATCAGCATGTTAGAAAGCGTCATACACTGCACTCCTTAATTGTTGTGTACGAGATATCTGCCTGGCCACACAGAGCCTGGATTTGATATCTGAAATGAATGGCGCTTTATTTTTATAGTCCTGATCTGGAACATTGCATTTTTCCTTAAAATCGTGAAGTAATCACAGTAAGTCTCTCTCTCTCAAGCCAGGTGTCTGTTTCCTGTTCACTCTTCCCTACTCTATCTCTGCTCACAGAATATCCCTTTAGATGTCTTTACACTAATTATTTTCCTCCCTCCAGACAGTCTATGTCTACTTATTCTGCATTCACTCCCTCTCTATAACTACTTGCTGCTCTAACTCCTCAGGTATCCTGTCAGTCCCTGTCTCATATTTTACTCCCTCCTGTCAGTCTACAACTGCTTATTCTCCACTCACTCCCTCTCTATAACTACTTGCTGCTCTATCTCCTCCGATATCCTGTCAGTCCCTGTCTCGTATATTACTCCCTCCTGTCAGTCTACATCTACTTATACTCCTCTCACTCCCTCTCTATAACTACTTGCTGCTCTTCAGTTATCCTGTCAGTCCCTGTCTCATTTATTACTCCCTTTTTTTAAGCTGTGTTGTCGCTCACTTTCTCTTTAACACTTTTGTAGTTTTCTGTTTCATTATCACTATCCCCTCACATGTCCCCTTTATTCCCTGACAAACCTTATTTAATACACTGTATTATCTGTAACAAAACATTTCCTGCCTGCTCTCCTTTCAATTTTTTGATCTCCCGCTTTCTCTCTCACAGCTGTCTCTATTACCCTTTGTGTCTCTTTCCCATTTATCTTTATATTCCTCCTCTGTCCCTATTCTTTCCATCCACTCTTCTATTTTCCATTATCTCTCAGCTGTTTCTTCTGTCTGCTTGTCTCTTTACATTTTCTACCTACCTTGCACGTGCTCCTCCACTCTGTCCTCTCACTTTCCCGTCATGACTCTCTCTATCCCTTCCCTTGTCCCTCTTGTCCATTCTCTCTTTTATTTATCTCAGTAAGGAAGCTTCACCTCAATTCAGCCCCATTCGGGGTCTCTCACTGCTGCTGTGCACACAACATCTTCTACCACGCATATTACTGGTGACTTTACTCACCCAAAACCCAGCTGCTCATTGATTGGCTGCAGTGGGGAGCAATGGTCGGCTCACTCTTATCACATGATCCAGTTCTTGGCTCCCTGCAGACAATGAGAAACACAATGGTACACACATGTACATATAGCAAACATACATCATCGAAAAGACCTACTATAATGATATTTTGAGAGTGACAAGGGCATCATTTCAATTGCACAAAGAAAAAAATGGTCAGTTAAAGTTTCCAGGGAACAAAGCTCAGCACATTGGCCCTTATTGCGAGATATGGAAAGGCATGATAGTCTCCTTTGGGAGAACAACAAAAGGCCTGCCAATCTAGATGGCAGCTTCAGCATTAAAAGTGTACATGTGAATTGTAAATCTATCATTATTCTGCTTGTTGATGGTGATGGCGTACATGTTTGTCATTATGGAACTGAAGTGGTACCTGATGACAATTCTGTTGCACAAAGTTCTGAGTCATCATCTGAAAATTCCAAACCTGCTTCAGCAATCACTGCCAATCATCCCTGATGGGAATATTATACAAAGATAAAAGGAATACAAGATTCTTCCTAGAGCACTCTACATAAACCTGCACTTAGCAAAAATGATAGCTTTAGAAATAATGTCTTTCAAGTTTTATGAATTTGTGTAATTTTGGGAATGGATTGTTTGAGAAGAACTCAGACGGAAAGTATTGTACCGAGCCAATATTATTTTTCAACTAAACCTGTGTCCGATTTATATACCAGTATTCGTACCCATATGGAGCCGTCACGCTCTAAATCTGTATTCTGAACAGATAGGTGATCGAGTGATTATGGCCAGAGGCAATATATGACTTCCATTGTACATTGGCTGATTCTAAAAAAATGTCCAAATAAAGATTTAGCTACAGTTTATTCATCATCGCCCTTCGCCATTCACTTCCTCACTTTAAATAAGGATATATTGAAGCTTTGCCACAACACGTTACATTTATTCAATTTGGGCCAGAGATCACACACAGCTAACAAAATCCAGGCTTGTATAAATCATAAAACTGAGCACTGGTTTTTCCTCCTGACAGTTAAAGTCTGGAAACATCCCATCTAACAATGGCTTCCATATTGTTGCAGCCTTGTAGTGGGGTCAAATATCACACATTCCTCTATTGTCAATGTCAAGGATGATCAATGCCTATTGTAAGATATATTGTGCAAGAAAGTTCCCTTGTTACTTAATAAGATGTAACAAGTTACTATAACATCATCTTATACATAAGTTTTACAACTAGAATGTTACTATGTTACTATCATACACAGGACAAGTGGTCACCCCCTAAGATTAGAGGAGAGGAAATTTCACAACCAGCAAAGAAAGGGGTTCTTTACAGTAAGGGCAGTCAAGATATGGAATTCATTGCCAGGGAAGGTCGTGATGGCAGATTCAATAGATATGTTTAAGAAAGGGTTAGACAAATTTTTAGCGGAATGGTGTATACAGGGATGCGTCCGTTAATTAAAATGAAGGATAGTAGTGGATAGAGGGTAAAAATAGGACTGCAATATTGAGTCTGGGGGGATTTTCACAATTGAAACAGATTGGCGGTTGCTTACTCTGGATCAATTTCAAATATAAGTGCAGGATCGCAGGAGATCCAAAATAGGTTGAACTTGATGGACTGGTGTCTTTTGTCAACCTCATCAACTATGTAACTATGTTAATGTTAATAATACAACACGTTTTAAATGAAACTATATTTTGTGCTTAGTCTTTCTTGAAGATATGGGCATAAGCTATTATATGAATGTTGGTCCTGTGGATTTAAGGGAATATAAGCATTATATTTCTTAGGTTAATCTAGAAGTACCCTTGCGAGGAGTTGGTTGGCGGTAATAGCCATATTAAATATTATATTTAATCGCCATCCATACATTTGCCAGATTATTAAGGAGATTAAAACCCCATAATCAACGTAGAAATCCTTTTACAAAGATCAATGCCTATTGTAATATATATTGTGCAACAAAGGCCCTTGGGCCTGATTCATTAAGGATCTTAACTCAAGAAACTTCTTATTTCAGTCTCCTGGACAAAACCATGTTACAATGCAAGGGGTGCAAATTAGTATTCTGTTTTGCATATAAGTTAAATACTGACTGTTTTTTCATGTAGCACACAAATATCAACTTTAAATTTCAATGTACAAATAAGCCATCAAGTATTTGTGTGCTACATGACAAAACAGTCAGTATTTAACTTATGTGCAAAACAAAATACTAATTTGCACCCCTTGCATTGTAACATGGTTTTATCCATGAGACTGAAATAAGAAGTTTCTTGAGTTAAGATCCTTAATTAATCAGGCCCCTTGTTACTTAATAAGCTGTAACAATTTACTACAACATCATCTTACATGTGATCATTCAACTAATTGGAATTCTACCGTAGTGTTGCTTTGAGAGACTGTGTAAGCAAAGAACAGTCAGCAGTGACTATGTTACATTATATCCAAAATTTGTGAGAAATAGTTTTTTTCAACACAAGATAATGGCAAATAATGAAGGACATCTGTGATCTGCTGTGCCCTATATGGATGTGGTGGCCAAATTTGTTAGGAGGGTTGACTGTGAGAATAGTGACATTTTACCTATTATTCTCCTGTTAGAGTAATCGTTGAGCGACATGTAGCAGGATAATCATGGAGATCAGAGCACCAAGCTGCTGTCCTCACCTACCCAAGGCAACTGATAATGATGATGGGGCTACTCAGATTAGTGGCCATAATAGGAGTAAAGAACTGATCATTGAGGATAATGAAACATAAACACAAGATCAGTTTGTGACTGATTGTAACCCCTGCTCGATCTGCGCTACAATCGGGAAATGGGATCATTTGATGACACACCTGAAAGTGAGTCAGTGCTTGTCCAGGGCTATGAAACATGAACACGAACCTTTTAATCATTCAGACAGTAAGAAACAGAAATATGTAAAAATAAAAACCTATTGTCAGTAGTAAAATCACCCAGGGAAAGAGAAAATGTATTAACACTGATCACAAACATTTATTTCTGATGGATATGTTTTTAAAAATGAGGATGAAAAGCCGCCCAACATGAACAGGAAATACCTGTCCCGCTCTATAGTACGTCACCTGATTGAGATTCTCTGGAATATTGGCACAACAAGCTCCGCCAGTGGGCAGAATTGTTCCAAATTTATCATAAAACTCTTACCTGCTCTTTTTCCAGTCTAGAATTCACTACCGATCAGGACCCTATCTGTGTGGAGTTTGTATGTCCTATTTATGTGCTGGTGGGTTACCTCCGGGTTCTCTGATTTCCTCCAATAATCCCCAAAAAATATTAGGTTAATTAGTAGAGATGAGCGCACTCAGATTTCTGAAATCCAGGCCCACCCGAACGTTGCCGATCCGAGCCGGATCCGAGACAGATCCGGGTATTCCCGCCAATTGCAAAACTTAAACAGAGGCTCTGAGTCATAATCCCGCTGTCGGATCTCGCGATACTCGGATCCTATAAATTCCCCGCTAGTCGCCGCCATCTTCACTCGGGCATTGATCAGGGTAGAGGGAGGGTGTGTTAGGTGGTCCTCTGTCCTGCTATATCTCGTGCTGTTCAGTTCTGTGCTGTGCTGTGCTCTGTGTTCTGCTCAGTCCAGTGGTGCTGTGTCCTGTGCTCTGTCCTTCTGAGTTCAGTGGTGCTGCTGGGTCCTGTGCTGTGTCCTGTTCAGT
Source organism: Mixophyes fleayi (assembly GCF_038048845.1). NCBI lineage: Eukaryota > Metazoa > Chordata > Amphibia > Anura > Limnodynastidae > Mixophyes > Mixophyes fleayi. Next base: position 121,996,137 of record NC_134409.1, on the reverse strand, counting down.
CCACTGGTGCTGTGTCCTGTGCTCTGTCCTTCTAAGGGCATTGTTATTTCCCCAGTATTCCCAAATTATAAAAAATTTCAAAAAAAGTTATAAAAAAAATAACCAAAAAAGTAATTAAAAAAAAAAAATCTCCCAAAACAATCCTGCAGTATAAGTCCATTGGTACTGCTATATTACAAAGTGCACTCATTCTGCAGTATAAGTCCATTGGTACTGCAATATTTCAAAGTTCACTCATTCTGCAGTATAAGTCCAGTGGTACTGCTATATTACAAAGTTCACTCATTCTGCAGTATAAGTCCAGTGGAACTGCTATATTACAAAGTTCACTCATTCTGCAGTATAAGACCATTGGTACTGCAATATTACAAAGTTCACTCATTCTGCAGTATAAGTCCAGTGGTACTGCTGTATAACTCCAATCCAGTGGTACTCTCCTGTGCCGCATATAATTTTTAAAGGCTTTGCCGAGTGTGTGTGGCTTCGGGGTACACTCTCTTGTGCTACATATAATGCAGATCAAAAATTTGGAGGATAAAGTAGGGAAAGATCAAGACCCACTTCCTCCTAATGCTGAAGCTGCTGCCACTAGTCATGACATAGACGATGAAATGCCATCAACGTCGTCTGCCAAGGCCGATGCCCAATCTCCTAGTACAGGCCATGTAAAATCCAAAAAGCCCAAGTTCAGTAAAAGTAGCAAAAAGAGAAACTTAAAATCATCTGAGGAGAAACGTAAAGTTGCCAATATGCTATTTACGACAAGCAGTGGCAAGGAACGGATTAGGCCCTGGCCCGTGTTCATGACTAGTGGTTCAGCTTCACCCAAGGAACTAAGCCCTCCTCCCCCCCCCCCTACAAAAAATTTAAGAGAGTTATGCTGTCAGCAACAACACAGCAGACAACTCGGCCTTCTAAAGAGAAATTATCACAAATCCCCAAGGCGAGTCCAAGGGTGTTGGTGGTTGCGAAGCCTGACCTTCCCATCACTGTACGGGAAGAGGTGGCTCCTTCCACCATTTGCAGCACGCCCTCTGCATATGCTGGAAGGATCACCCACAGTCCAGTTACAGATTTGGCTAATGAAGGTGTGAATGTTGTACACCGGGGGGAGGATATTGATGTAGCTGGCGCTGAGGAGGATGTTGATGATTATGATGCAGACAGATACCAAATTGCCTTTTTCAATTTCTATTTATATTCTAGATTATATAACGGCTGAATAGTTTTCTATTTTACTCCTAGTGGAGAGGGGATCTGATGCAGACAGATACCAAACTGCCTTTGTCCATTTCCTTGTATATTTGAATTTCTAGTTCTACAGTCTATGCAGGCTGCTTTTTTTTTATATTCAACTACAAGTGTAGGGCGGGCGGGGGGCATAGATAGCCAGCAAAAAAACGTGGTCCACTTAATTTCACTTTCTAGCTCCACAGTCTGTGCAGCCTGCTTTTTTTTATCTTCAAAGTATTTACAAGCCTTGCAATCTAAATTAACAAGAGGTAGTGACGTGCTAGAACTCCACCCTCTATATGCTGCAGAGGATGGAGAAGCATCAAAAGGCCATTCAAGCCTACAAAGCCACCTACGACATAGGAAAAGGAGTGGGGATGCGCCTGAGTCAAGCGCACTGGAGAATGATTTCCGTGTTGTGCAAGGTTCTGCAGCCATTTGAACTTGCCACACGAGAAGTCAGTTCCGACACTGCCAGCTTGAGTCAGGTGGTTCCCCTGATCAGGCTTTTGCAGAAGCAGCTGGAGAAAGTGAGGGAGGAGCTGGTACACCATTGCGATTCCACCAAGCATGTAGCTCTTGTGGATGAAGCCCTTCGTATGCTTTGCCAGGATCCGAGGGTGGTCAGTCTTTTAAAGTCAGAGGAATACATTCTGGCCACCGTTCTCGATCCTCGGTTTAAAGCATATGTTGTGTCTCTGTTTCCGGCGGACACAAGTCTACAGCGGTGCAAAGACCTGCTGGTCAGGAGATTGTCCTCTGAAGAGGACCGTGACATGCCACCAGCTCCACCTTCATTTTCATCACTGTTTGTGCAGTTCCAAAAAAGAGGAACTGCCATTTCTATTGCTACCTTCTTTCTTTCTGTATTTCCTGTGTCCTGTGGTCTGTTCTGCTAAGGGCATTGTTATTTGCAAGTTATCCAAAAGTTCTAAAAAAACGAATTTAAATTTATAAAAAAAATTATAAAAAATTAATTTTAAAAAAAAATAATAAAAAATTGTCCAAAAAAAATTGGAAAAAACTATTACAAAATTTTAAAAAATCTAGCTTGTACTGCTATTTAAAAGTCTAACTATGATCATTCACTGTTGCTGTACCCAAAAATAATAGGTACTGCTATTAAAGTACAGTCCAGTGGTACTCTCCTGTGCCGCAGATAATTTGTAAAAGCTTTGCCGAGTGTGTGTAGTTATGTATCACAGGTTTTAAGAAGAGGCACAACACTGACAACCTGTTAGAGAAACTGAGGGAAATAATCTCTCTGTGGCTCACCCCACTTAGACTCTCCTGGGGATTCGAATAACTGCCATTTCTATTACTACCTTCTTTCTTTCTCTATTTAAAAAAAAAAAAATGTAATTTCTATTACTACGTTAATTGTTTGTGCAGTCACAAAAAAGTGGAACTGCGCCCTTAACTGCTATGTTGGTTTTAGACATCCATCCGGTGTCCGCCATCTGTTCCCTGGAATTCAGTCCAGTTGAGGGTTTATTTATTATATTGTGGCCACGGTATCAAATTGGGTACCGGAGCCACTCCACTACGCAGTCCAGATACTTGTTTGTTGGAATTCAGACCAGTTGAGGGTTTTATTATGATATTGTGGCCCCGGTACCAAATTGGGTACCGGGGCCACTCCACTACGCAGTCCAGATACTTGTTTGGTGGAATTCAGACCAGTTGAGGGTTTATTTATTATATTGTGGGGACCACTCCACTACGCAGTCCAGATACTTTTTTGGTGGAATTCAGACCAGTTGAGGGTTTATTTATTATATTGTGGCCCCGGTATCAAATTAGGTACAGGGGCCACTCCACTACGCAGTCCAGATACTTGTTTGGTGGAATTCAGACCAGTTGAGGGTTTATTTATTATATTGTGGCCCCGGTATCAAATTGGGTACCGAGGCCACTCCACTACACAGTTCAGATACTTGTTTGGTGGAATTCAGACCAGTTGAGGGTTTATTTATTATATTGTGGCCCCGGTATCAAATTGGGTACCGAGGCCACTCCACTACGCAGTTCAGATACTTGTTTGGTGGAATTCAGACCATTTGAGGGTTTATTTATTATATTGTGGGGACCACTCCACTACGCAGTCCAGATACTTTTTTGGTGGAATTCAGACCAATTGAGGGTTTATTTATTATATTGTGGCCCCAGTATCAAATTGGGTACCGGGGCCACTCCACTACGCAGTCCAGATACTTGTTATGTGGAATTCAGACCAGTTGAGGGTTTATTTATTATATTGTGGCCCCAGTATCAAATTGGGTACCGGGGCCACTCCACTACGCAGTCCAGATACTTGTTATGTGGAATTCAGACCAGTTGAGGGTTTATTTATTATATTGTGGCCCTGGTATCAAATTAGGTACAGGGGCCACTCCACTACGCAGTCCAGATACTTGTTTGGTGGAATTCAGACCAGTTGAGGGTTTATTTATTATATTGTGGCCCCGGTATCAAATTGGGTACCGAGGCCACTCCACTACGCAGTTCAGATACTTGTTTGGTGGAATTCAGACCAGTTGAGGGTTTATTTATTATATTGTGGGGACCACTCCACTACGCAGTCCAGATACTTGTTTGGTGGAATTCAGACCAGTTGAGGGTTTATTTATTATATTGTGGCCCCGGTATCAAATTGGGTACCGAGGCCACTCCACTACGCAGTTCAGATACTTGTTTGGTGGAATTCAGACCATTTGAGGGTTTATTTATTATATTGTGGGGACCACTCCACTACGCAGTCCAGATACTTTTTTGGTGGAATTCAGACCAGTTGAGGGTTTATTTATTATATTGTGGCCCCAGTATCAAATTGGGTACCGGGGCCACTCCTTTACGCAGTTCAGATACTTGTTTGGTGGAATTCAGACCAGTTGAGGGTTTATTTATTATATTGTGGGGACCACTCCACTACGCAGTCCAGATACTTGTTTGGTGGAATTCAGACCAGTTGAGGGTTTATTTATTATATTGTGGCCCCGTTATCAAATTGGGTACCGAGGCCACTCCACTACGCAGTCCAGATACTTGTTATGTGGAATTCAGACCAGTTGAGGGTTTATTTATTATATTGTGGGGACCACTCCACTACGCAGTCCAGATACTTTTAGGGTGGAATTCAGACCAGTTGAGGGTTTATTTATTATATTGTGGCCCCGGTATCAAATTGTGTACCGGGGCCACTCCACTACGCAGTCCAGATACTTTTTTGGTGGAATTCAGACCAGTTGAGGGTGATATATTGTGGCCCCGGTACCAAATTGGGTACCGGGACCACTCCACTATGCAGTCCAGAAAGCTACCTCGGTGAAACGTTTTTGACTAAAAACAATATTGTGAGGGTATTCAGAATAGACTGGAAATTAGTGGAAATGATTGTTATTGAATGTTATTGAGGTTAATAATAGCGTAGGAGTGAAAATAAGCCCTAAAACTTGATTTTGGAACTTTTTATGCTTTTTTCAAAATAAATCCGAATCCAAAACCTTAAATCCGAACCAAAACCTTTCGACAGGTGTTTTGCGAAACAAATCCGAACCCAAAACATCAAGCAAATCCGAATCCGAAACACAAAACACGAGACACCAAAAGTGGCCGGTGCACATCCCTATTAATTAGCAATCTAAAGAAATTGACATGTGTGTAGTGGTGGATCCAGGGGGCGGATGGGGGCGATAGGGGCAATCGCTCCCCCCTAGCAGGGGCTTGCTGCCGGCGGCTGCATACTATGTGCAGGTCCATTCAGCAGAGACAGGCAGGGAGAGTGTGATGCCCGGCTGCTCTGATTGTGTTTTAAAAACAATCAGAGCAGCCGGGCAGCACACTCTACTCTCCCCTGCCTGTCTCTGCCGAACGGACCTGCACATAGTGTGCAGCCGCAGGCAGCCTTAACTGTCAAAAAGGGGTGTGTGTGTGTGTGTGTGTGTGTGTGTGTGTGTGTGTATGTGTGTGTGTATGTGTGTGTTGTAGAACATTTAGACTGTAAGCTCCACTGCTATATAGAATAATATTATTAATAGTAGACTGTAATAGACAGAGCAATCGTAACAGAATAGCTCAGCCAGTTATCCCCCCTAAAGGTGGACAAGCTGACATTTATAAAAATTAATAAACAATGGATAAACCATTTTAAATTCACCCCTGCTGTACAGGTTTTACAAGAACAATAGCTGTGCCATATTGAAATGTAAGAGTGAGTGCAAATTTACATTGAATAAAAACAAAGAGATACTGTGCAACAAGTGGAAACTAGACTCCACAGAGTTGTCCGCAAATGCACTTTTTTTTATATATAACTGTTTACATTTCCTGAAAAACCCTCCTGAAAAATGTTGGCTTAGGACAGTGTTGGCTAACCTGTGACACTCCAGGTGTTGTGAAACTACAAGTCCCAGCATACCCTTCCAGGAATAAGCTGCTATATATTGGCAAAGCATGCTGGGATTTGTAGTTTCACAACACCTGGAGTATCACAGGTTAGCCAACACTGGCTTAGGACATTGTCAGGGACATAACCACTGTATTGGGCGGGGACAGTGTGACCATGTGACCTAGAAACCCACATCTTCTGAACATGCGAAGGTGGAATGGGCCATTGAGTTGACTGAGAAAAGCGGGGTGGGCAGTGGCGCACGCGGGGGAGGTTTCTGGGTCTCCAGAAACCCCTTCCCTCTGCTAAAGAAGTGTCTGTATTGTATACAGCACCGCCGCGGACGCTTCTTTGACAGCGCCGCGGCTGCTGGATAGTACAGTGCTGTTGAAACAGAGCTTTCGCGTTTTTTTCTTTTTTGGGGGGGAAGGGAAAATCCTGCGTGTGCCCCTGGTGGGGGCCCTTGGACTGGTTTTTTTTTTCGCTATAGGGCCCAGCGACTTCTAGATACATCCCTGCACAATGTTATTTGTTAAAACAAGAATAAGATTTCCAGTATTGAAAACTGTCTAGGCTGCTCCTAACTTTTTCTCTCCTTCTAACTAAAGATAGTAACTTTTTTATTTTTAAAAGGTTGTAGGAGTGGGATTGTTAATTTCAGTTATGTAGATCCTCTATCCTATAACTATTTTTAAAAAACGAGTTGATCAAAATGTTGAAACCCAGACACCAATTCATGGTGAGCACTTCATATGGGTTCTCACGCTAACATTTTCCAATATCAATATTCTAGTCATTGCACATTATTTAGTTAGAACCACATATTATCGATGGACAATATTAAATTATAGTCATAATTAAATATTTTCCAGAGCGCTTTAATAGATACTCAGCAGCCTAATGACACCAATAGGATAACCACTAATCCAAAACGTATATATAGCAAAATAAAATGGATTAAATTGGCTCTAGGTTCTTGTCTTATAGAGTCAATCAGCAAATATCAGTCCATATCCTTATAACCATAAATATAATCTGGATATCACATATTGTGAATTAAAAGTTCTTAAAAATACCAAAAGAAGTCTTATGTCCTTTTAATTCTTCACTTCATTCCTCATAGAGGTGTAATAGCGATATCAAACAGAAGGGACCATATTTGTAATAAATGGGAGAGAAAACATATAGAACCTGATTCATTAAGAAGAGCAAAGCATAAAAAATGAGTAACTTTTCACCTGGGTAAAACCATGTTGCATTGGAGGGGGAGGTAAATTTAAAATGTGGGAACAGATTTATAGCTGGGTTAGGGCATATCCTAGATCAACTTTAAAATTCAGTGTGCAAATAAAGCTATCAAGTATTTGTGTGCTAGATGAAAAACAGCCAGTATTTTCCTTACATGTAAAATAATAAACTAATTTGCATGCCTTGCATTGTAACATGGTGTGGTGAAATGAGGTATTAATATCACCCTAACCAGCCTGTCCCTCGTTTCTCACATAATATGGATTATATCAAATATTTTTTATAGCGCTTGCTTTTGTTCCCCAACTTAACAGAATACAACTGCAGTTTCTAATTACATGTTGTCAGGCGCCGTCCGCACGGCCGCCTGACTGTGTGATCGCGCGTCTGGTTGCTAGGCAACCAGACGCGTCATTTCCGGATTCCCCCTGCCATCCACTTCCCCCGCAGTATGACGCGCCCCGTTGCTAGGCAACGGGACGCTATGTATTCCCGGCGGCAGGCATGACAGCGCTCAGCGCTGAAGCTGATTGGATCCTCACATTATTTAAACCCCTTCCTGTCCTCTAGTCAGTGCCAGAGTATCAGGTCTTCCTGCCTCCAGCGTTTCTGTGTACCAGTTGCTATATTGTTCCTGACCTTCCTCGTGCTGCCTGTGACCCTTTTGACCCGGACCGTTTGACCACCCCTATCTGGATTCTGCCTTTGTACTGCGCTCCCTGAAGATTACCGACTCGGCTTGCCTCACCATTCTTCTGGATTTCCCTTTTGTACCTCCTCTACCTGAACGTTGCTGAACCGGCCTGTCTGACACCCCCTTGTATCTCGCTGTGGACTCTAGGAAGGACCGCGACCTGCGTGTCCCTGCAGCGGAGTCCATACTTCCTTGCGGGGGTTCCTGGTGAATACCAGGGGCACGTTAGACTCCGCGCCTTCCTCTGAGTTGCGCCAACAACAGCAGGTACCTTCTACCAGTCATACACCCACTACAGTCGTGACAGTATACTCTGGCCATGACAACGGAGGGGTCTGGTGAACCGTCTGCTCGTGACCTACTTCTGCATTTGGCCCAACGAGTGGAGCAACAAGAAGCAGCCCAAGCGCATCTTCTACAATGTGTCCAAGGGATTGCTACCCGCTTCGATACATTTCAGAATGCTGCACCCGCTACACCAGCCATAACCTCTGCGGCATCCACAGCATCCAGTGTGGTTACGGTCTCTACAGCGGCCTCCGGTGTACGCATCCCGACACCCGAAAAGTTTGACGGTGATCCCAAGAAGTGCAGGGGCTTTCTGAACCAATGTGCCATCCAATTTGAGTGTAACCCAGGGGCCTTTTCTTCAGAACGCACCAAAGTAGCTTTTCTCATCTCCCTCCTCAGTGGTCAAGCCCTTGCCTGGGCCTCACCTTTATGGGAACAAGGGGGTCCACTTCTTCATAACTCCAACTCTTTCATTGAAGCTTTCAGGAAAGTCTTCGATGATCCCGGAAGAGTTGCTTCTGCAGCTACCAGCTTGTTAAACCTCCGCCAAGGTGACCTGTCCGTGGGGCAATACGCAGTTCAATTCCGAACCCTGGCTTCCGAGTTAAAATGGAATAACGAAGCACTGGTGGCAACCTTTTGGCAAGGTCTGGTGGACCGGATTAAGGATGAGTTAATTTCCAGAGAACTCCCGGCTGAGTTAGATTCTCTCATCTCCATGTGCATCAAGGTGGATTTGCATTACCAAGAGTGCACGCAGGAACGCTCTCCTGGCAAACGGTTCATACCACGGCTAGCACCCCAGTTCCAAAATCCCATCCTGCCAGTGGACGAACCAATGCAAGTAGGACGCTCTAAATTATCCCTTGAAGAGAGGGAGAGACGCTTCAAACAACGCCTGTGTCTGTATTGTGGAGATCCGGGACACCTGCTAAGAGTTTGTCCCAAGAAACCGGGAAACTCTTCCTCCTAAACGGTGGCAAGGAGGCCGTTTTAGGAGAATCCACAGTTGCTCCCTATGCTAAAGAAAATTCTCCAGAATTTCAGATGGCTGTCATCCTGAGCACCCCTAAGGGTACCTTTTCCACCACGGCCTTTGTGGACTCCGGCTCCTCCGGGAACTTCATTTCGGCGGATCTAGCTTCGCAGCTCCAAATACCTCTGAACCCATTGCCCCAACCGTTATCTCTGACGGCAGTCGACGGAAGTCGTGTCACTCACGGCTCCATCTCCTCCGTGACTTCTCCTGTTCGGTTGAGGGTAGGAGTACTTCACAGCGAAATGATCCAACTTTTGGTGTTGCCGAGGTCCATTAATCCCCTCATCTTGGGGCTACCATGGCTGAGAAGACATTCTCCTCAGATGGATTGGGACCACGCTCAAGTTATGTCATGGGGTGAAGGATGTCGCTTTGAATGTCTGTCTAGAGTCTTGCCTCCTAAATGTCAAGTAATGGCTCAGTCCGAGCTAACCCACCTTCCTGAGGCCTATATGGAATTCCAGGATGTATTCAGTAAAGTGGAAGCGGAGATCTTGCCTCCTCATCGTCCCTGGGATTGCGCTATTGTTTTATCTCCTGACCAACCCATCCCCAAAGGGCGGACCTACCCTTTATCTCGTCCAGAGACGTCAGCCATGTCTCAATATATTTCAGAAAACCTGAAACGGGGATTTATCCGCAAATCTACTTCCCCAGCGGGTGCAGGTTTTTTTTTTGTTAAGAAGAAGGATGGGTCTCTTCGGCCTTGTATTGATTATCGTCCTCTCAACCGCATCACTGTCAAAAATCGATATCCACTACCTCTCATCTCCGACCTCTTTGACAAACTCAGTGGATCTCAAATCTTTTCCAAATTAGATCTCCGTGGGGCCTATAATTTAATTCGCATCAAGGAAGGAGACGAATGGAAAACGGCCTTTAACACCAGAGATGGACATTTCGAGTACCTGGTGATGCCCTTCGGCCTCTGCAACGCCCCAGCCATCTTCCAAACCTTCGTTAACGATATCTTTCATGACCTGTTATACACTTCTGTGGTAGTATATCTAGACGATATATTAATATTTTCTAAAGATCTGAAGACTCATCGGGAACAAGTAAAGGAGGTCTTACGTAGACTTCGGAAACACCACCTCTATTGCAAGCTGGAGAAATGTGTGTTTGAGATTAGTCAGGTATCTTTTCTTGGTTTCATCGTGTCGAGTCAAGGTCTTTGTATGGATCCCACCAAGGTGTCAGCTATTCTGGACTGGCCTCAGCCACAAGGCCTTAAAGCCATTCAAAGGTTCATCGGCTTTGCAAACTATTATCGCCAATTTATTCAGGGATTCTCCACCATTATAGCCCCCATTACAGCGTTAACCAGGAAGACTGCCAACCCTAGGGTCTGGTCTTCGGAGGCCATGTCTGCCTTCATAACGTTAAAGAAAGCATTCTCTTCAGCCCCAGTTCTGTCCCAGCCAGATCAAGAACGACCTTTCTTCCTAGAGGTAGATGCATCCTCAGTAGGCATTGGGGCGGTGCTTTTTCAAGAGTCTCCGGCTGGCTCACACAACCCGTGTGGGTTTTTCTCCAGACGATTTCTTCCAAGCGAATGTAATTATGGAATAGGGGACAAGGAATTACTGGCCATCAAGGCGGCTCTGGAGGAGTGGCGACATCTGTTGGAGGGGGCTATATTTCCTGTTACTGTGTTTACCGACCATCGGAATCTAGTGTTCATTCAAGAGGCTCGTTGCCTTAATCCTCGGCAAGCCCGCTGGGCATCCTTCTTTGCTCGATTTGACATGAAACTCACATTCTGCCCGGGAGCCAAGAATGGACGTGCCGATGCATTATCTCGCTCATTTGACGATTCCGATCGTTTAAGACCATTGGTTCCGCAGCATATTATTGATCCTTCTAATATCGTAGCCCTTACTAGGACCAAAACGTCCTCTCCTCCTCCAGGCCGGTCATTTGTGGAACCCCATCTCCGGTTCAAGACCCTGCAGTGGGCTCATTCATCCCGCATTGCCGGCCATGCTGGAATAAAGAAGACAACATCGCTGCTTTGCCGACGCTTCTGGTGGCCTAATGTACGTGCCGATATTGAGAGATTTATTGCTTCCTGCACTACTTGTGCTCAACACAAAACTTGTAGAAGAGTCCCGGCAGGCCTTCTTCGTCCACTTCCTATCCCCGATGCCCCTTGGGAAAGTGTGGCCATGGATTTTATCACAGACCTACCCCTCAGTGCAGGGTTTACCACTATCTGGGTGGTTATTGATCGATTTTCGAAGATGGCACATTTTATCCCTCTAACTGGACTGCCCACGGCCAGTCGTCTGGCAGATATCTTTATCAAGGAGATATTCAGACTACATGGGTGCCCGAAGGAGATCATTTCGGACCGCGGAGTCCAATTTACATCCCAGTTTTGGAGAACCTTTTGTAAAAGAGTAAACATAGAATTGAAATTCTCTTCGGGATACCATCCGCAAACCAACGGACAGACGGAGCGAATCAATCAGGATCTCGAGACATTCCTCCGCTGTTTTACCTCCGACAACCAGAATAAATGGTCTCAATTCCTTCCTTGGGCGGAGTTCTCCCATAATCAACACATTCATGAGTCGACCGGATTCTCTCCGTTCTTTATTGTATACGGAAGTCACCCTGTGTTTCCGGATCCTTTTCCAGTATCCTCTTCACCGGTTCCAGCCGTAGATACTCTTTATCGGGAATTTTCTCTCATTTGGGCTAAGACTAAGACGGCTTTACTCAAGGCTACTCAGCATCACAAGATCTTTGCAGATCGTCATCGGAGGGCCACTCCTCTCTTAAAGGTGGGAGACCAGGTATGGCTATCCACCCGGGACCTCAGACTAAAGGTTCCTTCTATGAAGATGGCTCCTCGATTTATTGGCCCGTACACCATCATGCAAGTCATTAATCCTGTATGCTTCAAATTGAAACTTCCTCCTTCTCTGAGATGTCATAATACTTTTCATGTCTCATTACTACGACCACTGGTACTCAATAAATTCTATCGACCTCCCGGTCGTCCCCCACCAATACAAACCTCTTATGGAACTGAATTCGAAGTCAGTCGGATCTTGGCCTCTCGCATTCTTCGTGGCAAACAGCAATTTCTGGTCCATTGGAAAGGATTTGGCCCAGAGGAGAGATCATGGGTGGACAAGCAGGACCTTCACGCTCCTAGAATTCTTAAAGAGTTCCTTCAAACAGGAGGAGGAAGAGGAGGGTATACTGTCAGGCGCCGTCCGCACGGCCGCCTGACTGTGTGATCGCGCGTCTGGTTGCTAGGCAACCAGACGCGTCATTTCCGGATTCCCCCTGCCATCCACTTCCCCCGCAGTATGACGCGCCCCGTTGCTAGGCAACGGGACGCTATGTATTCCCGGCGGCAGGCATGACAGCGCTCAGCGCTGAAGCTGATTGGATCCTCACATTATTTAAACCCCTTCCTGTCCTCTAGTCAGTGCCAGAGTATCAGGTCTTCCTGCCTCCAGCGTTTCTGTGTACCAGTTGCTATATTGTTCCTGACCTTCCTCGTGCTGCCTGTGACCCTTTTGACCCGGACCGTTTGACCACCCCTATCTGGATTCTGCCTTTGTACTGCGCTCCCTGAAGATTACCGACTCTGCTTGCCTCACCATTCTTCTGGATTTCCCTTTTGTACCTCCTCTACCTGAACGTTGCTGAACCGGCCTGTCTGACACCCCCTTGTATCTCGCTGTGGACTCTAGGAAGGACCGCGACCTGCGTGTCCCTGCAGCGGAGTCCATACTTCCTTGCGGGGGTTCCTGGTGAATACCAGGGGCACGTTAGACTCCGCGCCTTCCTCTGAGTTGCGCCAACAACAGCAGGTACCTTCTACCAGTCATACACCCACTACAGTCGTGACACATGTGGATAAGGGGACATTGTAGCTCATTGTAAATATGTATATTGGTTTTTGTATATTGTTGATGTGGCAGTGAGGTTGTTATTCATTGTCCTTAAAGTGAAGCCAGGGGGGTTATGGGAAGGGATCAGGTTGCAAGATATTGGTGAGAGGGAAGGCTAATTAGTATCCATTGTTCTCCATGGGACTAATCCAGATGTTTTGTCTGCATCCCAGAAGGGGGCTTCTGTGGAAACACAGCTCACCCCCCTCCAACCCCCCGATCCAAGACCCACCAATGTTTAAAGAGATAGAGAGCAAGGGGTTTGCCCAGGGAGGGTCAAGCACCATGTAAAATTGACCCTAGATATAAGGAGCCACTCCAGGGAGGGAGGTGATATTCATTCTGGGATTTGATTCATGGAAGGTGCAGTGTAGCTGGTTTTGAGTTTTCGTTCTCTATCAATGAACAACAGCTGCAGCTAAGAGAAGAACTCCATGGGTTCAGAACATCCAGGTGACTTTAGCTCCTTAAGCTAGTGGGGTGAGGGACAGATGATGTGGTAAACCTGCCTGGCATTTATTTACTGTGTGTACATAATAATCTAGTGCTTGTTTTTATTACAATGAATGTATTGCTTTACATTCTAACTGCATTTGCCTGAGTGGCTAATAAGAACCTTAGAAGGTACTGGGTAGGCTTCCCTGGCTTAGGAGGGCATCCGTGGGTGGCCAGCCAGAGTGAGGTGGGTAGAATTGGGCCAGAACACCTGGTATCTTCACACATGTCCAGGAGAAAACGTACTCAATTTTTTGCCTTAGAATTTACTTAATGAATCAGGCCCATAGAGTGTAGCAGAGTTAAATACTTCTTCAAATCTAAAACAAACTACACATATTGGGTTACACTATACTCAGGAGTACACGATTACATTTTAATTGTAAAAAAAAAAGTTGTAAAGCATTTTAAGAAGTTGTTCTCTATATGTCAGAACACACATAAATGGTTGCTACTTAATTGTGATATCAAAAGCAATCCCTACTTACGGAATGTATTTTACTATATATATATATATATATATATATATATATATATATATATATATAAAACTATTTTTGTTAAACAAAACCAATCCCAATCAAATTGGAAGTTTTCTGCACCTGAAAATTGGCTTGTTCATGGCCATAGGGAAAACTTTAAGGCATGAAGTGGTTAAAGGGCCCCTTAACATAAAGTAAATGTTCTACTATAGATAAGAGAGTCTAATTACATCAACCATCTCCTATACATGGTTTAGGAGTTTATCAGGACAGATGATATTTGCTGTAGATAAGATGCCAGATTTCTCTTCTCCTTACACAATAGACTTGTCTGGTAAAATTGATATGTGTGAGGTCAGCTTGTATGACATTAATAAAAACGGTGCACAGGAAACTGTAAAACTGGTATGATATTTTTGCGTACTCAAAAATGTATCCGCTTCATGCCAGACAGATTTACCTCCCCTAACGCCGGATTTGGCCGTTAGTCTGAAAACTGCTCTTTTAGATGCCCTTTATGTAACTATGGAATTTGATATTGTTTTGTGGGGCAGACGGGGCTTTTTTTAAGTCACCTATTATAATAAACAGACGTTTTTGTTTTTTTTCTTATTATGCAAGGAAATATGAATTTCCCTTATTTAACCCATGCAAATGATTAAATAACTAGTTATATTGCATAAATGTATCCCAAAATGTGTTTTGTTATTTATCTCAAATACCAGGGGGTATATTTACTAAACTGCGGGTTTGAAAAAGTGGAGATGTTGCCTATAGCAACCAATCAGATTCTAGTTATCATTTATTAACAGATCTCATGCTACTCACGATGATGATTTTGGGTGAAGGTCTGCTGTGCTCTAGTACACAAGACCCTGTAGGATATGTCCAAAGCTTATGTGGAATATAAATTCGCAAAAGAACGCACATAAAAAAAATTATATAAACTATTTAATACCACCAGTTAATAGTAAAGGCATTAATGATAAACAGGATTGTTTTACTTAATGTTTACTGAACATAAACATTTTTTAACAGTTGCTTCTGTTTGCAAGCACATGTTGTAGCATGCATATGAGACTGTCATCATTAGTACTCAGGACTTAGATTAGCCCTGTAGCTGGAGGAAGAGATACGGCAGAAAAACAAGTAACTTTGTGATACCTAGAGCCTGATTTGGACGGTGGTAAACGAGTGATTAGTGCTGTAAACACCGACACTCTTTAATCCTCCACAATTATTCCTATACTGAGCAGGGCAACGAAGAAAAAATAACTACTTACTAGTAAAAAGACAGAGTGCTAGATTTACTAAGCTGCGGGTTTGAAAAAGTGGGGATGTTGCCTATAGCAACCAATCAGATTCTAGCTGTCATTTTGTAGAAAGCACTAAATAAATGACAGTTAGAATCTGATTGGTTGCTATAGACAACATCCCCACTTTTTCAAACCCGCAGCTTAGTAAATCTAGCCCAGAGAGTAAATGCAAAGACAGGAGATCGCGACTGTTTTAAATGACGTCACTTACAGCTGCAACTTGCAAAGTTCCGAATTTAAAGCGGCAACGCATGGACCCGGGTAAGTATTAGCTTTACATTTCCTGTTACCAGTGTTTGTGATGCCCAAACAGTGGTCAGACTGAGCGGCCCAGCCTGCCCCCACCTGCAAGGCATAAGCGTAGTCATTGACACTCTCACATACATGCGTACACAGACCCACGCATGCTCAAAAGTGGGGTATCGGAAGTGGGGAGCGGCATTGTCAAGCCCTCTCCTACATTTTGCTATGTGACCTGGCACACTGCTCAGTACACTGGCACGCTCTGCTCAAAGGTGGTCATCAGACCTCCTGTAAATGTACTGTGGCCGCTCCCAAGCCAGTTAATGGCGTAAAAGACAGTGATAATAAGCAGTTAGACATACCGAAGATGAAAACGGAGCCCCATTTAGCATTAGACACAGTAGACTTTTTCGATATCTCTGATATAATGCCACCATTCACTACGAAGACTGTTTTGACCTGTGTTCCAAGCAGGTGACATAAATAAGAAGCAATGTGTCAAATATTGTACAGGGAAGGTTTACTGTAAATGCTGAGTGTGCAAAAGTTGACGTTCTTTGAGTCTATCATCACGGAGAACATTATTCAGAGAATACAGAGAGCATTTTTCAGATACGGGGACGTTGCCAACAGAGCAAAAATTCTGTTGCAATGCCAGGAATTTCACTGAGAATAAATCTTATGATTTTCTAAGACATTCGTTTTCCTCTTTTGTGGAGACACATATATATTTATCTCAATCTAGATATACAGTAGGTCCTGTGCCAAACCGAGATCACCCATGGTCAATCCGGCTGCAACATGATTAAACTTGTTTGCAATGCTCGAATTTAGCTCACGTTTTTTAATCGATCTACAGTTAAAAAATTTTTGTAGAAATTCAAGTACAATAGGGTAGAGTTTTAGAATGACCCTAAAAAAAAAAGTTACCAAATACAGGACACAACAATAAAACTGTAACCACACACTATTGGCAGGGATTGGCCTAATTATTGTGCTGCCGGATGCAACTATGAACCTGGGGTCCTCCTCATCCCTTACACAAAGCAATGAACATTGGTATAGTACCTGTGTGGTGTACATACTATTAAACTTACCACCACGGCTGTGATTGCTAATTTACAGTGTGGCAGCAAGAAAATTTGCATTTCATTAATCCATATACAAAATGTGTTGCCCCTCCAGTTCATTCACCTCATTATAGAGCCACCGTTCTCTGATGGAAAGAATATCGCCCTAATTCAACATACGGTAGTAGAAGATGAGATGACAAAGGGATTCATACCTCCCTGCAGTAAGACAAAGACCTGCTTGAGTGAGACAATCCCGTCACATTCGAGAGAGATGACAGACAGTCTCCTACCTGTTCTGCAGCTTTCATTAACTGAGCTCCTCTACATTACACCAATAGCACCCAACCCTTTACCTTACACCAATATCATTCCCACCACTCAGACCCTCCACATTGCACTAATACCATCCTGGGCTTCTCCACATTACATCAATACTACCCCAACCCTCAGCCTCTCCACATTACACCAATACCGGCCTCAGCCCTTCCACATTGCACCAATACCATCCTCCGTTCCTCCACATTACACAAATACCACCCTCAGTCCCTCCATATTACACCACTCGCAGCCCCACCCTTAGGCCCTCCACATTACACCAATACTATCTTCAGCCCTTCCACATAACATATAACAAACAAACATATACGAGGCGCTAATATATCTCAATTGACCGGTTGAGATGCTGCTATCAAGAGCAGGATCTGGACCTGCTGAAATAGATATGCCTAAGGCTACAGACTACACGGACTGATTATTGCACACTGGAGTTGCGGAGCTCTGGAGATCCGGATTCCTGTTCTCCATACCCCGGGGTAGGACCCTTTTATCATTGCCGCACATGCGGCTTTAATTGGTCTGGTCTGAATACATATGGGTTTACTCCTAAGCAAAGAACGGAGGACACTAAGGGCTAGATTTACTAAGCTGCGGGTTTGAAAAAAGGGGGGATGTTGCCTATAGCAACCAATCAGATTCTAGCTTTCATTTATTTAGTACATTCTACAAAATGACAGCTAGAATCTGATTGGTTGCTATAGGCAACATCCCCACTTTTTCAAACCCGCAGCTTAGTAAATCTAGCCCTAAGTCTGACTCACTAGTTGCAGTCACATACTTGCACGTATCTTATGCCATGTGCTGGCTAATTATATCCCCATTCAAACAGGAGATCTAGAAGTGGAGAGTGCAAATCATTTGAGCCCGGCACTTACTGTGAATTGAAACTCCTTCACAAACTGTCAGTTGCTTTATGCTGCTCAGGTCTTGCACATCTATATATGTGACCATAAGGAGATCGATATCACATATACATCTAAACTTGTGGAATCACCCTATGAATCTATTTGGATTACATTGACAATTGACTTTCATCATATGTGGTATTCCTGAACGCAGGCAGATTTTTGATTACAACATATTTATTGACATCAGATGTTGTGGCAATCAATGAGCTGCACAGTCAGCGTCCTATGTGCCTTGTATTATTGAATGTTTATATGTAACACCAGTGTGCATTATTATATTGTATATATATATATATATTTTTTAGTCCATACTGTTATCCATATTAAGTGGATTTTTATTTGTGTTTATTAAATATTGTGCCGATTAGAGTTTTTGCGCTATCTTTTTTAGTATTTTAGTTTTATCTCTTCCACATAACACTAATATCGCCCTAAGACCTTCCGCATTACACCAATACCACCCTCAGATCCTCCACATTACAGCAATACCACCCTCAGCCCCTCCACATTACACCAATACCGCCCTCTGCCTCTCCACATTACACCAATACATCCCTCAGCCCCTCCACATTACACCAATACCGCCCTCTGCCTCTCCACATTACACCAATACCGCCCTCTGCCTCTCCACATTACACCAATACCACCCTCAGCCCCTCCACATTACACCAATAGCGCCCTCTGCCTCTCCACATTACACCAATACCACCCTCAGCCCCTCCACATTACACCAATACCACCCTCAGCCCCTCCACATTACACCAATACCGCCCTCTGCCTCGCCACATTACACCAATACATCCCTCAGCCCCTCCACATTACACCAATACCACCCTCTGCCTCTCCACATTACACCAATACATCCCTCAGCCTCTCCACATTACACCAATACCGCCCTCTGCCTCTCCACATTACACCAATACCACCCTCAGCCCCTCCACATTACACCAATACCACCCTCAGCCCCTCCACATTACACCAATACATCCCTCAGCCCCTTCACATTACACCAATACATCCCTCAGCCCCTCCACATTACACCAATACATCCCTCAGCCCCTCCACATTACACCAATACCACCCTCAGCCCCTCCACATTACACCAATACCACCCTCAGCCCCTCCACATTACACCAATACCGCCCTCTGCCTCGCCACATTACACCAATACATCCCTCAGCCCCTCCACATTACACCAATACATCCCTCAGCCCCTCCACATTACACCAATACCGCCCTCTGCCTCTCCACATTACACCAATACCACCCTCAGCCCCTCCACATTACACCAATACCACCCTCAGCCCCTCCACATTACACCAATACATCCCTCAGCCCCTCCACATTACACCAATACATTCCTCAGCCCCTCCATATTACACCAATACTGCCCTCTGCCTCTCCACATTACACCAATACCACCCTCAGCCCCTCCACATTACACCAATACCACCCTCAGCCCCTCCACATTACACCAATACATCCCTCAGCCCCTCCACATTACACCAATACATTCCTCAGCCCCTCCATATTACACCAATACTGCCCTCTGCCTCTCCACATTACACCAATACCACCCTCAGCCCCTCCACATTACACCAATACTGCCCTCTGCCTCTCCACATTACACCAATACCACCCTCAGCCCCTCCACATTACACCAATACATCCCTCAGCCCCTCCACATTACACCAATACTGCCCTCAGCTCCTCCACATTACACCAATACATCCCTCAGCCCCTCCACATTACACCAATACATCCCTCAGCCTCTCCACATTACACCAATACATCCCTCAGCCCCTCCACATTACACCAATACATCCCTCAGCCCCTCCACATTACACCAATACATCCCTCAGCCCCTCCACATTACACCAATACCACCGCTACCCTCAGCTCTTCCACATTACACCAATATCATCCTGAGACCCTCTACATTACACCAATATTACCCTCAGCCCCTCCACATTACACCAATATCATCCTGAGACCCTCTATATTACACCAATACTACCCTCAGCCCCTCCATATTACACCAATACCACCTCAATCCTCAGACCTTCCACATTACAACAATACCACACTCAGCACCTCCACATTACACCAATATCATCCTGAGACCCTCCACATTATACCAATATCATCCTGAGACCCTCCACATTACACCAATACCACTCCCACCCTTTTAAGTAAATTAAATAAAGTTGTTTTTCATTACAAGGAGACAATCTACCAGTAATTAAAACAAGGAGGACTAAATGTGCACTACAAAAATAAACTATTACATTATTTCTTTATGTGCCCATAGGAACCAGTCAGATTATAGCTATCATTTTGTTGAATGTACTAGATAAATGATGACTAAAATCTGATTGGTTGCTATGGGCAACACCTCCACTTTCATTCTTAGAAGCTTTAGCTAACCTACCCTGAGATGATTTTTGACTATTTGGAAATATGTTTTAGTATTGTGCTTGTCCCATTTGTAAACTGCTGCAGATTATGCTGGAGCTATAAATAAATGTTATTATTATTATTATTATTATTATTAATATTATCTAATATATAAATGTCTAGTGGCGCGTGTTAGTCTGTCTTTCTGTGTGTGTGTAAAAAATAAAACCAAGCTGCAGCGCCACCTGCTGGGCGGAGTTATACACTGACCTACTAAATTCTTAGTGTGTGTGGAAAAAAAAATTCAGAAAGGGCTGAAATTTGGTATACTAAGATGTTTTTAATTTGTTAATTTAATTTGTTAATTGTAAAAAGTGTTTATAAAGATTTTAAAAATATATATATATATTTCTTGAAGGAGAAGTGACAGTTGGGAGTGGTTGGTGGTTGCCAGGGGTGACAGTGGGGAGTGGTTGGTGATTGAGGCCCGGGCTATGGCCCAAATGCATGACAAGAACCTTTTTAACACCTTAAGTAGCTTGATTTGACTAGAATGCATGAGTATCATGCACGGGTTAACTTATTATTAATAATAATAATAATAATAATAATAATAATAGTAAATAATAATAGTAATGCTTCAATTAAAATTATGCATTGGTTTTAATGAAAATAAAAATGAGGTTTTAATAAGGGTACAGACTTGCTAGCTTTTAGCTAAATGTGTTCATATTAATTGTACTTAATTAGTCACTGCTATCCAGGTCTGTTCCATTTAATAATTATGGTAAGGAAATCTGCTAATATTATTTGCCTGCTGCCATAGTACAGCCATGAACTGATCTAGAAATTCCGGGATTCAGATAATGGAAACAGATTTCGAACAGTGACTCATCAACTCGTATTATGTATCTCCTGTCAATTATTGCTTAACCAGAGTGTCCATTATCCCACAGTGGATGATTCATTCCATGTTTTTGGATTCCCTAATGCTTTTATTTGACAAGAGGCGCACAGTCCTCTCCGTCTCCTTCAAAGGCAGCTTCTATTGTTCTGACATTTTTATTCCTTCCTGACTACAAAGGTCCTCACTGAAGGCGGAACAAATGGAAAAACAATTCTCCCGTACATGAGATATGTTACTGAGTACCTCCTGATATCATGAAAAGATTGGTGATATTAAAATTTACCACTGTCTATTGAGGGGATGATAACAAAAACAAATTACGAACAATGACATGAAACTGGAAGCAAGTATGGCGCCGGCCCCGTGAGCTTACCATCTAAAACATGCGGGGACAATTTAAACATACGGTAGAGGAATAAATAATGTAGCTCTTTGTTGGGAAAGTACATGTGTCTACTGCAAGGATGGAGCATTATCAAACATCATTACTAAAACAGCCATTGGCAACTGGTATTTTTGTGCACCTACACATGGTGTGGTTGGAATGAGGAGTGACAGTTGAAGGTTAGGACATAAAAGATAAATTGTTGAATGCAGCTACAGCGCCTAAAAACAAAATTAGATTTTGTTTTCCCACATTTTAATTGTATTAGTTGTAATATGTTTATATAGTTAATCACAGATTATTTAAATAGAGGAGACTAGCTCAGAACTCCTGTATTGGCAACATTTATAGATTCAGTGTAACCTGGATCTACCAACAGCTGACTTGCAAACCACTTTTAGATGAGAGGATTCTAAAAGACAGGAGAACCCTATGGGGCAAACGCAGGATTTGTAGAGGGGGGTTTCCACACCACGCCACCAGTGGGCGTGACCAGCATGCATGGGGGCGTGGCTATAATTTTAGACAGTGCTTGGCTGCTCTCCAACTCTTCCTATCCCCATAATATACATGGGCAATGCTGCGTGCACTACTGTTAGGTGCACGCAGCTCTCCCTTTTCAAGCAGAGCTGTGTGAAGCAGGAGCAGGGTCCAGCCACCTCGATTATACAGTGCCCCAGGCTTGGAGGGGGTTTACAGGGACTAGGAACCCCCCTTCTCGGTTTGTCTATGCCCTGAGACAGGTTTTTATTTCAATTCTCTTTGTCTTTCATCACTTATGGAAAGCTTTCAAGGCATACAAATATTCCTTTGTACCAATGCAGAAATGCCAACGTCTACATTAAACATCACACAACGATTATGCAGCCAGGAACGGAAATCAATGGTTCTTCCTGGGCACATCACTGGAAACCAAGTCATGTTGAGACATTATTTAAAGACATCAGTTTGTAATAACACTTGCCCCCCAACAACATACAATAAAGTATGGATAAATGGTTTGCGGGGACAGGTTAAGTGACAACATTTATGAAGCATGTAAGGTAAAACACAAGCTTTGATCTAACTATAACGTTTCACTGTATATTGGTTTAAGGGCAAAGTGTAACTTACATGTTTTCCCTTCAGCACAAAGAACAGAAGCCACATGTCACAATATGTAGACAATGTTTAAAGGGCTGTCGAGATGGGTTAAAAAGTCTAAGGTGTAAATTTATCAAGCTGCGGTTTTGAAAAAGTGGAGATGTTGTTATAGCAACCAGTCACATTTCTGGCTGATAGTATTCAATTTAAGCTATTCACTGTTTAGAATTCTTCCATCGTGTTTGAATCCACTAATCTGTATGAAATATTTGTTGCCCAAGAGCTTGCTAATGCTGTTAACCTGTGTGTATATATATATATATATATATATATATATATATATATATGGTCTCATGCATGCCAACATTTTAGTGTTTCCCTCTGGGAGATCTCGGAGGGAAGGTGATGTGTGAGGATTTACTCACAAATTAACCTATCAATATGTTTTTGAATACGAGTGGACACTGGAGCACGCAAGCACAATTTAACAAAAGTAAAAAATATCGCCCTAGCGAATTTTTTTTGTTAAATTGCATAGATAAGTCATTTTCTATCGCATATTGATAAAAAATCCACTTAACCTACTCTGAGCGCTGACTACATATATAACCTAGGACCACAGCGCTCCCCTTACGGTTTTATTACATGCTAATAACCTTTGTGTTTTGGCTAAACTCTATCTAATGAACACCGTTGAAAACCATCTGTAAGGCTGACAATCCCTTAAGCAGCATCTTATGTGCAGCAAAGTACTTACTGATTCCATCACCTAGTAACAAGCTCTTATGGGGATTGTCTCTAATTTTCCTAATTGATCACTATACTCCATCTAACTACTATTTCATAACATAACACACACCTCTCCACATCCATTAAAAGCATCTAAAATGTTTTTCTAAATATTATCTGCTCTTTCCTCTCTGCACCCTGAAGTAATCTTAATATTTCGGTGACAGCCACATTGACTAATGCACTTCGGTAATTACTGCTTATTTTGGAATCCTTAAATTCTCTCTCTCTTATATTCACACAGGAAACTTTGTGCACATGTACTTCACTGTTGCCTATGGATCAACCGATTGCTTATGAGGACATCCTGAAAACCGCCACTCCTTGGATATTTAGCAAATGTTTCTGATAATGAATTAATGGATAACTTATCTTTAAAAACACATAGGCAGTTCATGGGCCACCAGTCTTATAGATACTTAATGTGCCATGAGTAGAACACTCCAACATTAGTGAAGTGTATATTCTTAACATATGAAAACTGGCCACATACACTGCAGAAGTAGTAGTCTTATTAGTAGGATGCTGCATAGATAATAAAAAATCGGGCTGTTATTGGAGCATGTGTTGCTCTGAAACAAGCCTGATAGATATCAGTCTGATCATTGGTAATCCTCCGAGGCCCGAGTGTTGCCAGAAGAGGTACGGCTTTTTGGCTAAACAGCCAGATCTTTCCATTTGGACCACCTGTTGCTAAGCAATCTGAACAAGCAGTAGACTCTATGGGGCTGGTTTACTAAAGCTTCTGAAAAGGAACAATGGTGGTGTCGTCTGTAGCAACCAATCACATTCTAGCTATCATTTATTTAGTGCATGCAAGAAAATCATAGCAAGAATCTGATTGTTTGCTATGGGCAACGACTCCACTTTTCCTCTTTGGATGCTTTTGTAAATCCACCCTTAGGGTCTCAGAGGATTCATGAAACAGGGTCGGCTGGGGAGACCTGGAACAGGGTTGGCTGTGGATACATGGAACAGGATCAGCTGTGGAGACATGGAACAGGGTCAGCTGTGGAGACATGGAACGGGGTTGGCTGTGGAGACATAGAACAGGGTCTGCTGGGGAGACATGGAACAGGGTCTGCTGGGGAGACATGGAACAGAGTCTGCTGGGGCGACATGGAACAGGGTCAGCTGTGGAGACATGGAACGGGGTTGGCTGTGGAGACATAGAACAGGGTCTGCTGGGGAGACATGGAACAGAGTCTGCTGGGGCGACATAGAACACGGTCTGCTGGGGAGACATGGAACAGGGTCTGCTGGAGAGACATGGAACAGGGTCGGCTGGAGAGACATGGAACAGGGTCGGCTGGAGAGACATGGAACAGGGTCGGCTGGAGAGACATGGAACAGGGTCAGCTGGAGAGACATGGAACAGGGTCGGCTGGGAAGACATGGAACAGGGTCAGCTGGGGAGACATGGAACAGG
The DNA here is from genome assembly GCF_038048845.1 of Mixophyes fleayi. Lineage (NCBI taxonomy): Eukaryota > Metazoa > Chordata > Amphibia > Anura > Limnodynastidae > Mixophyes > Mixophyes fleayi. Next base: position 121,971,488 of record NC_134409.1, on the reverse strand, counting down.
GTCAGCTGGATAGTGATGGAACAGTCTGCTCAGGAGACAGAACCATTGGTGCCTCTTTCAGGGCCCCACACAGATGGCACATATGTGTAAACTGGATTTCTATCCCAATAAAAATAAATGAGACCATAGGTTCTGCAGAGTAGAGTTGACACTGATTCAACATAACCACATTAATCTTCACTATATACAATTATCCATTCTACATCGTAATCACATTTCAAGGCATGACTATTGTTGATTAAGTTTAATTAAACTCATCGTTCTTGAGAGCAATTTGATCTCAGGTGTAACATTGTTTTTAATAATATTCAGTGGAATTGGGGAACTTAATCTGTGATTTAATTATTCGTAGTATGAGGTTAGTATCACAATTGAGAAAAGGAAAACCAAGGAAAATGTCAGGTCAATACGCAGGAAACCCTTTTGTGCATATATGGTACATTTTCAGGCTTAACTTCAGGCTATTATTATAAGGAGCACGATAAAGAACTGATAAATAATTCTAAGTCCAACTACCCCTCCACAGATACATACCATTATATATCGTAATCTTATACTTAGGATATATAAATCTAATGTATCGTAATCCCTTCAGCCGCTGAACATTTGCAGTTCTACATGTAACCCCCTGTCACTGTGTGTATTGTGGGGTGCAAAGGGTACACAGTGCACCTCCTTCTCAAACCCTGACTAGCTGATGGGCATGGGTGTAGATGATCAGGGGGTCCCTGCACATGCAGGTGTTTCTCTGTAGTTAGTGGGACACAGGTAATGTCACTTTGTGATGCAGTGTAATAAAAGTCACAATCATTTGGGCGCCAGACCATCTCTGTGATAAACTGAACTTTTATTTACACTCCTCTTCCTCCAGCACGATAATCATAATGGTTGCAGCAATAAAGAAAAATATATATAGCTCCTCACTCTCTCCAGCACAGTTCTTAATGTTATCCAGATGTTAAATAACATAATTTACATGTCTCTTGCACTCCATACTCACTGCAGATCACCCTCCTCTGCAAGGGCACTCACATGGATGCTAATAGGCAGGCAGCTTCTCCTCCATGCAGCTCTGACACGCTCTGTGTACTTCTCAACTGCAGCTCATCCCTCTTCTGCGGGGATAATGTCTCCTGTGCTCTGACACTTCACTCTGTGTACTTTCAGCCTCAGGATCTGACAATACAGCTACCATGCCTCTTTTAGCTACCCTCATCCAGGGTCTCTTCCATGCAAAGTGTCCTCCTCTATCTTGGGTTCTTTATAGTGACATGGAGTTCTCCCCCTCATCCAGGGCACACATTCCTTGCCCTGGTGCAGTCACCATGCTCAGATTTCCAGGCAATGCTGGGGATCCTGGAGCTTCTACCCCCAGTCCCCAGCTACCATCTCTCCTCTCCTGTGTCTCCTCTCTCTCTCCTTCTGTCTCTCTCTTCTCTATCCCCCCTTAATGACAGCTCCTCCTTCCTCTCACTCAGTCTCACAGGCTGGGCTGGGTTATCACCATGGTAACCAGTTTATGTAACTTTTTATAAACTTCTAGCTTACCCTCTAGGTGACCCCTTCTGTATTCACTGAAGTGCAGGGTTTTACTAGAACACCACTAGGGGGGTGTTACATACAGATAACTACAACCTTGTAAGTAGTTTCTTTATGGAAGGAAAAGGAGGATGAGAGTATATTATTATTATTATTATTATTATTATTATTATTAGTGCTAGGAATAGCAAACTTCCAAAGTGTCCCTATTTAGGAGAGATAGTCCTGACTCTGGGGGACTCTCCCCTATTGACAAATGTGTGAGTATTTGGGGGAAGGGTTGGGGGGGACCTAGAGCTTTGAAGCACTAGGCAATCCCTGTTGGATGTGGGACTCCCCTACGTTATGTGACCATGACCCCATATTCGGAGCAGCAGCTGCCCAAATGCCAACACTGCAAATGTGTGTGTGTATGTATGTAAGAGTATTAGTATCTATAGGTGCACCTACTGCATTCATTTTTTCAAACAGGTTACACACAGACAAGCAGGAGATGAAGTGGGTGGGGCTTAGCCAACATATAGCCTATCAGATCATTAGAATGTAATCAGCAGCAGAATTTCAGCCAAACTGTGTTTTGGCAAGTGTGAAATGGGAGAAGCCAGGCCAACATCTATCCATTCTGAGCATATACACATTAAACAGCTAAGTGTAGTGATGCAAAGTTCTTGTTAAGTTAATGCAGAAAGATTGACACAGCACACAAACAGGTTTGGTTTTGTACTAATCTGGAATGCCCAGTGTATCAAAATTTGCATTATTTTGCCAAATTAGGCTCCTTTGCAAAAAAAAAAGTCATCTTACCATTTTTCGTCCCACAAATTCATAAACCTCTTTATGAAACAAAGTTCATACATACAACTTGTTTATTTTTACCATGATTTATTTTGTATTGTAATTATTATTATTAGTGTTATTATATAATCTATACTATAGTTTGACAGTGTTTTCTCATTTGAGATGTTAAAGTTACTCTCTGCTGAATTACGGCTGTAAACTAAGTAGCTCCATCTCCTTTCCTAATGAATTATGAATTGATGCCGCACACGGACATTTCTGAGTTATGTTCCCCTGTAGCACACACAATGCTTGCTTACAAAATACTACATATTTCTAGTCACCGTTTAGGAAATCTTTTGCCTTTCACAGTATTGTTATTCCATAGAGTGCTGTTGTATATGTTATTACTGAAGGGTGCCCTGGGCTCTCTTTAATTTACTGAATGTAAAAAAAATGTGTTTGCTGTGAAATGGTTTTTGTTTGTAGAATGCACATAAATTACAATTATGCTGTATTTTTTGTAGACTTTACATGAGCAGCCCCCCCCCTCCCCCCCGTTTGCCTGGTGGGTGAACCACTGGCTGTAGATCTTTGTAAATCGGGGAGGGCTGGCAAATTTTAGCCCAAGGAACAAGACTCGACTCAGCAGCCTATTAGGATCATTTTAAAGGACGAAAAATGGAGGTGGTCCAGTGAGCCAGCCCAAGGAAGCCCACTATGGGAGCGGCCCAGGGGGCAGATGCCCACCTGCCCCCCAGCCTGCCCCTGGGTGTAATTCACCTCTGTGGGTGAACAGCTACAGGTGTCTCTAACCATGCAAGTGTAATAAAAGTGTAAATTGCAGGAATAGCAGATGTAATGGTGCAAATGGTGGAATGGGGGCAAGGCCTCTCCTTGAAAATAAATTAGGCATTATTGCCCACTCTCCCTCGATGTGTGTGAGACTTCAAATTCGGGGTAGGTCTCCCGGATTCACGGGAGAGCTGGGCATTCTCACACATCCTGCTCAAGTGGGCAGGATGGGAGTCTCCATGACGTGATTTGCGGTGAATAATTGTGGCCCTGTACCCTGCGACAAAATTACGCTTGCATGTCATTGCGGGGGGCGTGACCAAAATGACACGATTCGCAGCACTCCATCCGGTTCCATCCTCATACCTCTCGAGGGGAGGTCTAAAAAGTTAGTAATTTTGAAATTAGGTAGATCTTTATATACATCGTACAACTTCAGCACAGTTCACTTAATTATATAGTCAGTATTTTCACTTGACATAAGAGCTGACACTCTTTCTTATGGAACTGTCACTCTCTTTCCCGCCTCTGACTCTGCACAGCTGCAGCCACATTAGCACACTCGGGGTACTCCCAAATAAAGGACAGGCATTCTCAGGGCCTCCTTCAGCAATCATTAGGCCCAGTACGGGCCCCCTGTGTCCGTCCCCCCCTCCCATGAGCAACAGCAACACATACTTACCTGGGGCCCCGCTGGTCTCCGCTACTCTGTCTTCAGCCTGGCTGTCACTGTGACAGCCAGGCACCAGGATGCGATCGCAGGGGTGGAGGAATCATTCCCCCTGCGATCATGTGATCTGACTGTGACAGCCAAAGCACATGATCGCAGGGGGAATGAATCCTCCACCCCTGCGATCGCATCCTGGTGCCTTACTGTCACAGTGACAGCCAAGCTGAAGACAGAGTAGCGGAGACCAGCGGGGCCCCAGGTAAGTCTGTGCTGCGCTGTTGTACCGGGCCCCCTGGTGAGCCCGGGCCCGGTACAACAGTACCCCCCCCCCCCCCGTACCCCCCTGATGGCGCCCTGGGCATTCTTAATGCTCTTGACTTTCCGCAGCATCTATGCCTCTGTCGTTGCGCTCTCTCTACATATAGCTTAGAATCGAACTGGTGTCACTCTGAACTCAATCTTAAGTTTAAAACTTGGTTCCTGAAAACACTCTTTACTTGCTCCTAAAGGCATCACAAGGGGTTCGACATTCACTTACTCACGCCGCAATGTTGTTACATATGACTGATGAAAATGAGGGTCTTCTGGATAACCGGTGACAAGTGAATACCTCTAGTAATCATTCTCTATGCAGGTAATCAAAAGTCCAGATCCTTAAATAAATGTGAGAGCGTGATTAATGAAATTTGATGTAGCTTCATCAACAAAAGGGAACCTGAATCTCTTTACCTATTAAGGCAGTATGATATATACAAAGAAATAACCAAGCAAGCAGAAACTAAATGGAATATATGATTGAAAAGATTACCAAAGACAGTAACAATACAACATATACATAAACTCTGCCCTACTCATTAGGGCTACACACCCCACTGTGGATAATGGTCACCCCTGACAACAGTCTCCAGTGGGCATATGTCATATTCAGCACTAGATGTAGGTCTGTAATATATCTGGGTAGTAGCCTGAGCATCTTTTGGAGGCCTCTGACATCGCCTGTGTCTCACATTCAGCTGGCATTGTGTTATCTGTCTTGGAGCTGGCTCCTGGTGCAGTAATACTTTGGGATTCAGCTTGAGCGTACAGCCTCAGGCTGGCAGAAACAGTTTCTGACTTATAACAGACCACAATTATACTTGCTACTGATCACTGTCCCTGAGATATTTCCTAAGCAGCTGCAGGGCCAGATCAGTCTTCACTTGTCCTAGGACTTACGTTTAAAAAAATAAAAATTGCAGATGCCATCACTGGTTCTGAACAGGGTCCCAGATTTAGAGTTGTAGGGGGGCTATGTGCAACTTTGGGGCTAGCTCTGGGCAGTCTGTAATTATTATTATTATTATTATTATTATTATTATTATTATTATTATCATTGCTCTGCTCCATGGGGGCTGCCCCAGCCCAGGACCAGCCACCAATGACCCGCAGTCCTCCCAGACCCACCCATCCCGTCCTAGCTCCACCCATCGACTATGTATATTCAGATTATATTAGATTTATAGGCAGTGGGAGGGGTATTTTTCCAGCTGCACCTTTAATACCAGTTTGGATCAGAGGGGGGCTGGTTCCAAACCAATCAGTGGAAGGAGTAGGGTCTTTTGACAGCACAATTTAGTGATACAAGTCCTCTGTCAAACTGATGTTGGATTACATGTTAATATAAAACTCTCTCTGAATTGCATTTAACATTTACCATCTCATGGGAAGCAGCCAATCTGAGAATGCAGCCTACTAGTATGATTCATACACTATGAATCAGCAATATCAGTTGCATGGCTACTATCTTATGAATATTTCTCAGGTACTGGCTTAGCACACGAATGGCTGGCTCCATTGTATGTAGAAGGTAGGAAAATGTAAATGGTGACTTCATTTTAATTTTTTTTTTTTAAGCATCACCACGGTTAAATCCTGACTTGGCTGAGTCACAGCTGACAGCGCTTAGATATGAGCTACATCTCTTAAAAAGAGCAACTTGTTCTATAATTCCTCTATCCATTCAAATATATAATAATATGGTCAACGTGATCAACTTGATAACGATACACACCAAAGGTATTATTTATAGAATGATTATGGGTCACAATTAGAGTAGGCTACAGTTTTGCGGCCTGAGCATAGGCATAACATTTCCGGTACAAAATTGTGGCCTAGCATCTTAAGATACTTCCAACTCAGTTCAGTAACTAACGTCAGGGCTGTAGCTGGTTGCCACTAACCCAGGGAGAAAACAAGTGTGGAGATTCTCTGAAAAAGCAACAGCCAGCACCAAGCTATGCATCTGATTGGTTGGTGTATATAGGAATACAGCTCTGATTGGCTGTTAGCATATTGACCACTTCCATTGATTTGCGTTGCAGCTCCCCTAGAAGCAAATACTTGTCATTATATCATGGGTTTTTTTTTTCCATTGGATAAAGTCAGGACTGAAGAAAAAAGTGTCCATACAGATTTGTGCTGAATATTAGTGGTATACATTTGTGGAACTACATGCTTCAGTACGTCATGGCAGCCATACCCTTGCTGGCACTTGTAGTTCCACAAATGTACGTAATAATTTTCTCACTTTAAACCATAGCCGGATCATACATTTGGCAACCTAGGCTTACGTTTACGGCCCAGTGGGCACTGAGGGGACCCAGTATAAACTAACCCATTTTTATGTTTTGGTTTTTTGACAATTAGAGAAGAAAAGGAGGCCCAAACCAGAGCGTTGCCTACGGCCCGATAGGCTCTTAATTCAGCTTTGTTTTAAACTATTAATTTGGCACCCACCACTCAAGTACGAGCCCCAATGCTGTTCAGCACAGGGCTGGTTTGCACTAGGGAGGGGGCCCACACAATCGTCAGCACATATCTTTACACCAGGGTGAGTCATAAATATCATGTCTCCAAAGAGGCGTATCTGCAGAAGCAGCCAGCTCTAAATAGGTCATCTCTCCAGGCCACTTGTCCAATTACACATGCTTTCTTCTATTGTAAATACCTTGCACTTGCACGCCCAGGGGCAGGCTGGGCTGGGGGGCAGGGGGGCATCTGCTCCCATAGTGGGCTACCTTGGGCTGAGTCACTGAGCCACCTGCATTTTTTTTCCTTTAAAATAATCCTAAAGTTCCTAATAGGCTGCTGAGTTGAATCTTGCCCCCCCGGGGTAAAATATGCCAGCACGCCCCAGTTCTGACTTTCGGGGCGTACAGTCCCGTACGTCACTGGTGCAAGTTACAGTTCATGGAATTCATAATTATACCTTGTCTTACTATGTAGGCACAGCACTCAGTTGGAATCTCTAAATCATCATCATCATCATCATCATCATCACCATTTATTTATATAGCGCCACTAATTCCGCAGCGCTGTACAGAGAACTCATTCACATCAGTCCCTGCCCCATTGCGGCTTACAGTCTAAATTCTCCAACACACACACACACACACACACACACACACACAGACTAGGGTCAATTTGTTAGCAGCCAATTAACCTACCAGTATGTTTTTTTTGGAGTGTGGGAGGAAACTGGAGCACCCGGAGGAAACCCACGCAAACACGGGGAGAACATACAAACTCCTCACAGAAGAGGCCATGGTCGGGAATTGAACTCATGACCTCAGTGCTGTAAGGCAGAAGTGCTAACCACTTAGCCACCGTACTGCCCCAGGCCCTGTATGTGCACTTTCATATAATAGTTTCCTATAACACCGCTCTTTCTATATATTATGCTAGAGATGTTACTATACATGAATAGCTCTCTATAATTATTTCCTACAGACCAAAGTGCTAATAATACTATAGCATTATTAGTCAATTTGCAAAACAAGTACAAATTGCATAAATTAACACATTTTTTGTAAATGTTTGCTATATTCTTTTTTTGATAGTGTAAGATCCCAAGAAAATGGATTTAATTCCCATCTGCACTTAAAGCCTCCGGTAATACAGTCCTCATATTTAATAAACTCTTGATAATTATTCTTGCATGTGCACGTACAAAATATGACTCTATTGCTTTGATAAACCCTAATTATAGAATACTACCATATGGTGGAGATCTCCTATAATGATTGTCACCTATTTCCAACAATGTATAATAGACATGTAAAATACTTTCACTGACATAACAAGGGAGAAATTAGCGCAATGTATAAACTAATCTATTATCTCATCATCATTTATTTATAAGGTTCTACAAAAAGCAGCGCCTGATAGTGAATATACAATATCATACAAAAAACAAATCAAACATAAAAACGCAACAAGGACATGCAAGGTTGATGGAAAGATGCAGACATGAGACATTGGGTAGAGAGCGCCTTGCTCATGAGAGCTTATAATCTAGACAAATTATTAAATACTTAAATATCATATGGATGTTCTCCTGATTATCTCTTGTGTTTTCTTATGTTGTCACAAAGCCATAATAATAATAGGGGTGTCCAAAACGTTTTTAAACTGGTGGCTCAGTGGTTAGTACTTCTGACTCACAGCACTGCGGTCATGAGTTTGATTCTCAACCAGGGCCTGTGTGGAGTTTGTATGTTCTCCCCGTGTTTGTGTGGTTTTCCTCCGGGTACCCCGTTTTCCACCCACACTCCAAAAACATACCGGTAGGTTAATTGGCTGCTAGCTAAAATTAACACTAGTCTGTTAGTCCGTCCCCAGCACCTAGGAGAAGTGCGGGGACGACCCCTGGCACATAGTCAATACTTGCCTACTTTGGGCAAGTTCTTTCCGGGAGAGGGGCATGACTGGAGGGCGGGAGGGGGCGGGGTGCGGCCAAACTTGTACATTTGGCCCCGCCCCAGCGACGGAAATGACGTTTTGTCGCAGGGGGTGGGTTCAAAATGGCGCGATTCACCGCAAATTGCATCATTTTGGGACAGCAGTAGCTGGATGCGGGAGATTTGGCTGCTCTTCCGGGAGTCCGTGAGACCGACCCGAATTTCGGGAGTCTCCCGGACATTCCGGGAGAGTTGGCAAGTATGACATAGTTTGAAAGCCTAAAACAGCCCACTTGTACTGTCAAGGACAGCAGCCCTTCTGGCCAATGATAGAGTTGCTATGTTGCCAATCTGGGCCTATTAAGGAGGCACCTTGGTTAAGGTGATGGTGTGGGAGGTTGTGAGTGAATATGCATAAAGCTAGTAATTATATACTCTACATTCCATCTGTTTTATCACCAACATTATTTTTCTGGTGGATAAATAAGTAGCTGGTTACAGCTAAGTAGCAACAAAAAAAGGAAAGATAACAAAAAAAAAAGGAGATTAAATGAAACATACACCAAATTTCATGCTGCCAAAGGCATGGGCCTAGTTTGCTTCTCTGGTCAATACATCTCTGTCAATTCTGCATATCCTTCTCTATTACCTCCCATAAGCTGGAGGAAAGACACATGTGTGCTGCAGCCAGCCCACTAAATAATGCAGTGATATAATGGGAGCACCCATTGGTTTTTCAGGTCACCTACAGAGCTAGAAGCAGCCTGACATACACATAATGCTCATTTTAAGACTGGACAGAGAAAGTAGTGTGAAAAACCATTTATCCAAAGCAATGAGTCACACGGTGCCAGCTGCCAAGTACATTGTAATCTAGAATTGCCATTGACTTGCCATTTCAGTGAAGTAGCAGTAGAGGAATGACAGCCTGCCATCCATTCATTCTCTGTCCTCCGCACAACTGCTCTGTACCCAGTAATTGGCCGGAATACACTGCGAAATCTTCAGGGATCAGAGTTCTACAAGGACTGGAAATTATCATCTGCCGATCTTAATTTACATTTCAAAAAGCTGTGTCTCCCAGTGATATTTAACACACTTTTCTACATAGTTTTTAAAATGCACAAATATCATTATAACATGTACTGTACAGTATGCAGCAAAGAAAGACCTATTTAGTGCAAGAAGCACCTACCCCACAAGAACTTGACAGAAAGAAAGGAAACTGCTCAAAGGTACATTATACTCTCCATTTATAAGTAGGCAATATAAAATCCATTATGGGCGCAAATTAATAAGAAAATATCGCTGAAGTAGCTGAGCGATACTTAGTTGCCTCAGTGATACTGACCAGGGGCCTGATTCATTAAGGATCTTAACTTGAGAAACTTCTTATTTCAGTCTGCTGGACAAAACCATGTTACAATGCAAGGGGTGCAACTTAGTATTCTGTTTTGCACATAAGTTAAATACTGACTGTTTTTTCATGTAGCACACAAATACCTGATAGCTTATTTGTACACTGAAATTTAAAGTTGATATTTGTGTGCTACATGAAAAAACAGTCAGTATTTAACTTATGTGCAAAACAGAATACTAAGTTGCACCCCTTGCATTGTAACATGGTTTTGTCCAGGAGACTGAAATAAGAAGTTTCTCAAGTTAAGATCCTTAATGAATCAGACCCCAGGATCGGTAAGAGTTAAACTACTGTGTCACCGGGCTAGTCTCTGATATGCGCCTATGTTTGCCAGTTAGGCGTCTCTTGTATATGTAGTGGAAAAGTGAAAATATGCATGGAAACTACTTTAAAAAAGACACCATTCAGCAAACAAGAAAAACATGGTTCCAATATCAGATACTGGGACTTTTAGTGCCTCAAGCCATGGCCAACATGTTTTGTCAAACATACTTCATCAGAAGGGTGGCTTTGTCTCTCGAGCATTCTGGATTGAAGCAGCGAGAGTGTCCCAAACAATAAAACGCAGGTGTATGACTCTCACCTAATCGGAACTGCTTTCCTTCCATCCAATCAAATGGCTGGAGATGCGTGGCTATGAACCAATCACAGAGCAAGCTTGTTTTACATAGAGAAATAAGAATATTATATAGAAGAAGGTCACATAGTTTACTGTTATCCAAAATACATTTATACAGAGAATTAAAATATATAAAACTTCAATGAATAAATATATATTAAATAAAATAATGAAATTAAATAGAGGTCACAGATGTCCCAACTGCCACAATTTAGGTGAGAATTGAGAGCTCTGTCCCGCCGTTCTGATCGTGGCAGCTTTGTCCTGCAGGTGGAAAATTTGGGAAGTATGTCTCATTCACTGCTGTTCTGCATGGCATAGCAATGGTGAATGGGTACTGCACGCACGGCAATGGGGGCGTTTGGAGGAGAAGGGAGGAGAGGAGGGGAGAGCCCAGGGCAACCTAGCAATCCAAAAGCTCTAGGCATGCCCTGGGTGTTTGACCACGCCCCCATCGTGATGTAACCACGCCCCCCACGTGACATGGCCACACCCCTGTCCCGATGCTGGATACCCAAATGTTTGGCGATATGTAGTCACATCCTTAAAAGTTTCAGTGGGATGACACCTTTTCCTTTCCTTTTGATCTGTTGTAACTTAACTAGGACATGGCGGCAGAAAGATCAGAAATTAAATAAATTTTACTCTGAGAGCTATACACTTTGACTGGGAATAGTAATACAGTAGTGCTGTCACGCAGGCGCCTCTGTAATAGTACCTTTAAAGTGAGCTTGAAAGTTAGCAAAAATGATTTGCAGAGTCCTCCAACAGCTCTTTCAGAGAATAAAATGCTGTAATTGAGTGCTCTGTGTGATGTGCATTTTGCTTTATTTGATCAATAGTCCCCAATAAGCTATCACCAGCGAACTATAGCACGGCTGACCTTTTATTCAATACGTTTGTGATGACTCAGTAAGTATTAGAGAGTCTACTTCATGAAAAGCAAATCATAAATATAGAAAGAATATTTTAGACAATTTTTCACAATCTTGTTCATTTCCCCAGACAGAAACTTCCAGGCATGGAGTGAAACTGTATTTATAACTGTTTACAGAAATTTATATTTTCAAACAGAGAAATGTTCTTGCAACGTTCAGTTCCTGACACTCGATTTTGTTTGTAATACGGATCATTTCTGAGCGGTGAGGCAAGTAGATAATATTTTGAAAAGACTAATACAAAGCAGGTTATGAAAAAAATCTGACTAAAACACCAAGGGGTATATCTACTAAGCGGTGGTTCCGACGAAATGTCAGTTCCCTGCACTTTGCAGTCATTTTACAAAATGGCAATTTTATTAAGGACAAATTCCATCGGGCCCTCTCTCATCCTCCCCCCCCTCCCCATATCTCTCTCATTGTCCTCTTCAACTCTTCAACTCTCTCTTATTGTCCCCTTTATATCTCTCTCATTGCCCTTGAAATACCTCTCATTGCCCCCTCAAATTTTTCTCTCATTGCCCCTTGAAATACCTCTCATCTCTTATTGTCCTCTTCATCTCTCTCATTGCCCCTCATATCTCTCTCATTACCCCCTCATATCTCTCTCATTACCCCCTCTTATCTCTCTCATTGTGCCTCATATCTCTTTCATTGCCCCTCATATCTCTCTCATTACCCCCTCATACCTCTCTCATTGCCCCTCATATCTCTCTCATTACCCCCTCATATCTCTCTCATTGTCCTCTCATCTCTCCCATTGTCTCCTTTATATCTCTCTCATTGCCCCTCCATATCTCTCTCATTGCCCCCTCATATCTCTGAGTGCCCCCTCTATATCTCTCTCATTGTCCCTCATATCTCTTTCATTGCCCCTCATATCTCTCTCATTACCCCCTCATACCTCTCTCATTGTCTCCTCATATCTCTCTCATTGCCCCTCATATCTCTCTCATTACCCCCTCATATCTCTCTCATTACCCCCTCATATCTCTCTCATTGTCTCCTCATATCTCTCTCATTGCCCCTCATATCTCTCTCATTGTCCCTCATATCTCTCTCATTGTCATCTCATATCTCTCATTGCCCCTCACATCACTCTCATTGCTCCTCATATCTCTCTTATTGCCCCTCCATATCTCTCTTATTGTCCCCTTCATCTCTCTCTCATTGTCCCCTCCATATCTCTCTCATAGTCCTCTCATATCTCTCCCATTGTCTCCTTCATATCTCTCTCATTGACCCCTTTATATGTCTATCATTGCACCTCCATATCTCTCTCATTGCCCCCTCATATCTCTCATTGCCCCTCATATCTCTCTCATTACCCCCTCATATCTCTCTCATTGTCCCCTCCATATCTCTCTCATTGTCCTCTCATCTCTCCCATTGTCTCCTTTATATCTCTCTCATTGCCCCTCCATATCTCTCTCATTGCCCCCTCCTATCTCTGAGTGCCCCCTCTATATCTCTCTCATTGTCCCTCATATCTCTTTCATTGCCCCTCATATCTCTCTCATTACCCCCTCATACCTCTCTCATTGTCTCCTCATATCTCTCTCATTGCCCCTCATATCTCTCTCATTACCCCCTCATATCTCTCTCATTGTCCTCTCATCTCTACCATTGTCTCCTTTATATCTCTCTCATTGCCCCTCCATATCTCTCTCATTGCCCCCTCATATCTCTGAGTGCCCCCTCTATATCTCTCTCATTGTCCCTCATATCTCTTTCATTGCCCCTCATATCTCTCTCATTACCCCCTCATACCTCTCTCATTGTCTCCTCATATCTCTCTCATTGCCCCTCATATCTCTCTCATTACCCCCTCATATCTCTCTCATTACCCCCTCATATCTCTCTCATTGTCTCCTCATATCTCTCTCATTGCCCCTCATATCTCTCTCATTGTCCCTCATATCTCTCTCATTGTCATCTCATATCTCTCATTGCCCCTCACATCACTCTCATTGCTCCTCATATCTCTCTTATTGCCCCTCCATATCTCTCTTATTGTCCCCTTCATCTCTCTCTCATTGTCCCCTCCATATCTCTCTCATAGTCCTCTCATATCTCTCCCATTGTCTCCTTCATATCTCTCTCATTGACCCCTTTATATGTCTATCATTGCCCCTCCATATCTCTCTCATTGCCCTCTCATATCTCTCATTGCCCCCTCATATCTCTCTCATTACCCCCTCATATCTCTCTCATTGTCCCCTCCATATCTCTCTCATTGTCCTCTCATATCTCTCCCATTGTCTCCTTCATATCTCTCTCATTGACCCCTTTATATGTCTATCATTGCCCCTCCATATCTCTCTCATTGCCCCCTCATATCTCTCATTGCCCCATCATATCTCTCCCATTGTCTCCTTCATCTCTCTCTCATTGCCCCTCCATATCTCTCTCATTGCCCCCTCCTATCTCTGAGTGCCCCCTCTATATCTCTCTCATTGTCCCTCATATCTCTTTCATTGCCCCTCATATCTCTCTCATTACCCCCTCATACCTCTCTCAATGTCTCCTCATATCTCTCTCATTGCCCCTCATATCTCTCTCATTACCCCCTCATATCTCTCTCATTGTCCTCTCATCTCTCCCATTGTCTCCTTTATATCTCTTTCATTGCCCCTCCATATCTCTCTCATTGCCCCCTCATATCTCTGAGTGCCCCCTCTATAGCTCTCTCATTGTCCCTCATATCTCTTTCATTGCCCCTCATATCTCTCTCATTACCCCCTCATACCTCTCTCATTGTCTCCTCATATCTCTCTCATTGCCCCTCATATCTCTCTCATTACCCCCTCATATCTCTCTCATTACCCCCTCATATCTCTCTCATTGTCTCCTCATATCTCTCTCATTGCCCCTCATATCTCTCTCATTGTCCCTCATATCTCTCTCATTGTCATCTCATATCTCTCATTGCCCCTCACATCACTCTCATTGCTCCTCATATCTCTCTTATTGCCCCTCCATATCTCTCTTATTGTCCCCTTCATCTCTCTCTCATTGTCCCCTCCATATCTCTCTCATAGTCCTCTCATATCTCTCCCATTGTCTCCTTCATATCTCTCTCATTGACCCCTTTATATGTCTATCATTGCACCTCCATATCTCTCTCATTGCCCCCTCATATCTCTCATTGCCCCTCATATCTCTCTCATTACCCCCTCATATCTCTCTCATTGTCCCCTCCATATCTCTCTCATTGTCCTCTCATATCTCTCCCATTGTCTCCTTCATATCTCTCTCATTGACCCCTTTATATGTCTATCATTGTCCCTCCATATCTCTCTCATTGCCCCCTCACATCTCTCATTGCCCCATCATATCTCTCCCATTGTATCCTTCATCTCTCTCTCATTGTCCCCTCCATATCTCTCTCATTGTCCTCTCATCTCTCCCATTGTCACCTTTATATCTCTCTCATTGCCCCTCCATATCTCTCTCATTGCCCCCTCATATCTCTGAGTGCCCCCTCTATATCTCTCTCATTGTCTATATCTCTCTCATTGTCCCTCATATCTCTTTCATTACCCCTCATATCTCTCTCATTACCCCTTATATCTCTCTCATTGTCTCCTCATATCTCTCTCATTGCCCCTCAAATCTCTCTCATTGCCCCTCATATCTCTCTCATTGTCATCTCATATCTCTCTCATTGTCTCCTCATATCTCTCTCATTGTCCCTCATATCTCTCTCATTGTCTCCTCCATGTTGCTTCCATTGCCCTCTTTCACATTACTTTTAGTTCTGACAGACGTTCTGCTGCCACTCCTATACTGCTCAGACACGAAGTGCGCACACTTCCCCTCTTAGCACAGGATTGTGGGGCTGCCTGACGTCTCCTCAGACCTCTCTCAGACAGTTCTCTGAGGAGACTCGACAGAATAACTTTTTTAGATGGTGCATAAGGGCCTCTATGTTAGAGGGTCTGTTACATGCTGGCCCACCTAGCATCCTGAAAACCCCTGGCAAGGCTGGTGAGGAACAAACAGGAATGCCTTTATATTTAAGATATGTGTCTGAGTTTATTTGTTTGTTTCACTGTATCACTTTTTATTTTTTTGTATTTGTAGAACTGATATAGGACAGGAGGGTATATTAAGGATCGGTGGCGCTGACTTACTACTCATGACACAAACCAACGCTCAGAGGTGAACATTAAGTACCGGACAGGAAAATCTGGGCTGTAAATAATAAGGTGTTTGTGTGTTATCTCCGTTATCTAGATCCAAGCTAAAACACTTCCTGTGCTGTTGAGATCGCAAAACATTGACACAATTTGTCTGACTGGGAGCAGAGAGAAACCTGTTGGGGATTCTGTTAAGAGATTAGTATTACTCTTGATTATTCATATCCTAATTGCTCCCAGCACTTTATTCTACAAACAAATATGGATTTAAAAAGCATGGTACAGAAACAGAATAAGAAAAAGATTAAAGGCATACTGATAAGGAAAAAAGAGCTTCAAACACATTAAAATAAGTTGCATTCACAGACTGCATTATTCAAAATTCTTTGGAATCTGCAACACATTTTATATAAATAAACTCTGACAGGCGCCCAAATCAATTTGCCTATGAAATGTAATTAACTCAATTAAGAATACAGTGAATGTTAAAATAGTGTTGAGTACGGCACATGTTTTTATGCACAAAATACGCCTAGTTGTAAACCATACACATACATTGGAGCAGGCTACTCTGATAATTACCTGCGCAGGGGTTTTGCAAAAAAATTTGCTGCCTTGCTCTCAGCAAAAGTAAGAGCATCACCACAAAGACCTGGACAGCCTCATTTAAAGATTACAGAGGCGGAACAGTGCATCATAGCAGAACTTGGGTAGAGTCCCAGTGATTTTGCTGTAGCTTCCTGGGACCCCATTCTGCTCTGATAAGACCTGAAAGGGAGCCTCTTCTGAGCCTGCGGCACAGGTTGGGCTCATGCGCTGCTCAGAAAAGAACCCCACTCTGCTCTTTTCAAAGGTGTGACGTGATCTCAGGGATATCCATGGGGGCCTAGTGGGAGGCCAGGCTGCCCATTCCGGTGCACCCACTGCACCCATGGTTGTTCCACCACTGACAAATTACACTGTTCCTTTTTTTACATAAAATACAGCTCATTTATTAGTCATTTATGAACAGATATTAATTTAGTGCCTGCATATTATGCAGCACTTTACAGAGAAAATATAATTCTCCACATTAGTTCCTGCCCCAGTGGTGTTTACAATCTATATTCCACAAAACATGGCTACACACACACACACGCACTACTACTCCCTTTAAGTATCACAACTTTATATTACCTTTATTTACATCGATTTATGTGCGCATATTAATAGAATTATGGCATGACATGTGCTTTGCTGGACTTAAAGGTACCCTATTGAAATAGCCAAAGACAGTTTGAGAGATATGAAAAGGACAATGGGAGGTATTTAAAGGAACAATGAGAATAATACGGTGCAATGAGAGAGATAGGAGACAATGGGAGAGATACGAAGGGGACAGTGAGAGAGATAAGAGGGGACAATGAGAGATATTTAAAGGGACATGAGAATGATATGGGGCAAGGAGAGAGATATGTGGGGACAATGAGAGAAATATGAAGGGGACAATGAGAGGGATATGAAGGGGGCAATGAGAGATATATTAGGTGGCAATGAGAGAGATTATAAGGGGACAATGAGAGAGATATGAAGGGGGCACTGAGAGAGCGCAAAGGGCAATTCACCTACTACATCCTACCATTTTCAGGAGGGAACAGGAACAGAGTAGGGGCGTATGTAATGTACAGTAAGGACATGCCTGACTCAAACGCACTCAGCAGTGTCCGATTCAGGCTCTGGGCATCTCTCAGGTACATGTTTTTCAGCCCTATCTCTTGCTCCAGCTACAGGTCTAATCTAACTGCCGATTGCTAGTGATGACGACTGTGTATGTATGCTAGGACATGTGTTTGCAATCAGGAGCAACTGTAAAAATTGTATTTTACATACAGAAGACATTCATAACCTCCTAATAAATGTATGACATGGTAAAAAATAGTACCTTTTATTTTTAATGTTTTATCATTAATACCTATATTATTAACAGGTGACATTAAATGATTTTTTTTCTTGTGCATTCTTTTATGAGTTTATATTCCTCATCATGGATGTATGCTGCTGTGTCTTGTTAATAGAGTGGAGCAGCCATGCACCCGAATTCATCAGCGCACGTATCTTCAGATTCACCCCTTGTTGAATTCTGGTGTGCGTATGCTGGAATTCCGTGTCTTGTTTCTTGACAAATCAGGCTTGTTATGTGCACAGGTTAGAGTGGACAGGTCAGAATGAGATTCTTTATTACAGAACAAGATATTCTCATGAACTTCAAAGACTGAAGGAGGTTCTGGGCACATGCAGATCTAATTTGCAGATTATACACACAAAATCAGCATTTAAGTTCCTTAATGAAGGATTCTAATTAGATTATAATTCTCTTTATTTTGTGAGAGCTCGTCATGTATAGTGTGTATTTATAAACACATGTTTGAGCAGCCTATTAAACTCCTATTCATATTTCTGTCCCTTTAAATAAATATGGCATAAAAGCAATGAGTAATAATTGGGGCACAGTAGAGAGTTATAAACCTCTGGGAAGAACTTGTAGATTAAAACAAGAGTTTTGAACATATCTCTCTGTTACTGTCTGCGGTCGTACTTCAGCCTCTCTATCGGTATAATGAGAATGTCATTTTTATGATTCCTTTGATAGAATCATTCGGTTGTTATCATGTCTGGAGCACAATATTTATGCCTCCACCCGGAGAGTGAGTTTCTATGACATTTTCAACTAGTTTAGAACATATCAAATCTGGAATAAAGTTTGTGCTAACAAGAATCTTATTATTTCCCTCTTGCTTTGATGTTTTCATCTTTGCAAAAGAAGAACTTTCACAGCTTAAAGTGAACCTGTCTCCTATGCGCAGTGGCCGTTTTGGGGCTGAGCCAATGTATATGGATTCGCACTAAGAACTAGCGACATCATTGATGCATGCAACATTTTGCAGAGTTGCCATCAACTTATGTACAGTTTATAAATAGGGATTTATCTATTTTGCATAGAGGCAAATGTAGTGCTCCTTATTTGTGTATCTAGGCTAGAGTTGTTAGTGTATTATACAGTGTAAATTGACTGCTATATGTGAAGGAGCTCCTATATCGCGGCTGATGACGCAGTTGCGGTGGGCTGAGCTTGAGCCATGCATAATGGCCACTAGCATTCCACTGCTGTTAACATTCACCGAACTTATCCGCAGTTTAAGGTATGAACTGGCTGAAAGCCAGAGCATTTCCACCAAATAAATTGTCTCTCATATGTGGCTCCATAGTAAGTTAGGTTCAAATAAAGGAAAAACATGTGCTCACAGGGCACTAAGTCAGAGCTAAGAAACCCAGAGCAGTGAGTTATCATTGCAGACAGTGTCCAGTTGTGGGAGGTGTAATAAAGCTAACAGCCCCCACCTGAAGCAGTGCATGCTGGGTAAAGGTTTATAATCCACTGAAGCAGACAAAGCAGCCCCTTTTGACCACACCACATACACACCTGGAAGTTGGGACATCTCTTCCACCTGGAGCCTACAGGACACACACTCCACAGTAAGCTTATACCCTATCTGTCTGTATCTCTGCCTACATCTTATATGTCCATCTATTTCTGTTAACTTTCCTTTCTTGCATGTATTTCTATTACCTTTCCTCTGAATCTTTATCTGTTTATTTACCTTATATGTATACTGCCTGCAACTTATATTATACTTTGCTTGCACATATATGTAAAGTTTATATCTATTTCTATTAACTTTCTGAATCTTTAAGTAACCTTTTCACACATGCTTTACAAAGGCTAGCTTCTCCCCCCATCTCAGGAATGCTTACTATCTATACTACAATGGACTCAAGCTTCCTTCCCCCCATCTCTTTTTCTCTCTCTCTCTCTCTATGCTTGGTCTGTATTATCCTTTAGGTCTGACCACATGTTACACACACATACACTATGCAACCTTCCTATATCACTCTCTCATTTATCTCATATCTTTCTCTCTCATTTAATATTTCTTTATCTACCACTTAAGCACATACTCTTTAAACATGTAAACACACACGAACATGTGCTTGCTTATACACATAGGGCCTGAGTCAGTAAGGAGAGCAAAGCATAAAAAAGGAGTAACATTTGCACCTGGGCAAAGCCATGTTGCATTGGAGGGGAGATAAATTTAAAATGTGGGGACAGATTTATAGTTGGGGTAGGACATGTCCTAGATTAACTTTAAATTTCAGTGTATTAATAAAGCTATCAAGCATTTGTGTGCTAGATGAAAAAACAGCCAGCATTTAACTTATGTGCAAAATAATAAACTAATTTGCACCCCTTGAATTGTAACATGGTTTGTCCCAGAGAACATTTACTCCTTTTTTGCCTTAATGACTCAGGCCCATACTCTTTACACATTTAAACATGCACGAACATGCTCTCTCTTTCTCTTGTTACATCTAAGCACACACTACACAAAAGAGCAATACTGACCATACTCATATACATTTCTGTCTTACAGCATATACACTAGTACATACATATATATATATAAATATATATAGAGAGAGAAATATATATATATATATATATATATATATATATACACACAACAAAATAGTATATTGTATACTTATTTCTGAAGTTTTAACATCATGTCTGTAGAATCTATAATGTATTATCTGTATTGTATGTATGCATTTATGTATTGTATGTTTGCTGATCTTTGTAAAGTAAAAGACTTGTATCTGTATGCTTGTTTTGTATGTTTAGATAACTGGAATGAATAGGATGAATGGATGTTTATATAGATAATGCAGTATAGTGAGGTAAATGATAGATTGGTATTAATTTAGCGATTAACACATAATGGTGGGCTCTCTGACATGGAGGTCAATATACGTATAATACTTATATATATATAGCCTTGTCAAACACAGGGATCGCGTAAGTGGCTCTTATGGATCTCTAGTTGGGATGCACAAGCATAACAACTGGGACACCTTGTTTATGGTTGGCATGGTACAAGGCGAAAGCTCAAAAGGTTGAGTGAAATAATGCCTCTAAAGTACATCTGAGATGTCACGGGTGCGTATTATTCGATGTGACTAAAATACTGAACAAGATGCAAATTGCATTATATTCCAATAATTAATGAGATTAGTTATTAATAAGAACAAAGGCATTGTATCATTATTATGGCGGAACACAGGATCCTATAACACTATACAACAGACTTTAATACATGGGGGAATTAAATTAGCTGCAGAGTGCCTCAGAAACGATCCCGAAGGCACTCCGCTGCAATGTAACACATATTTGCCTACTCTCCCGAAAAATCTAGGAGGCTGTCGTCAAATTTCAGGAGCCTCCAGAGCCTCCGTCCCCTCCCGGATGTGATGGGGGTGGAGCTTAACTATGTTAAATCTGCAATGTTGAGGCACCATAGTACCTGAGAAAGTATGCAGCCAAGATTGTCAGCGGACAATCGCGTCTAATTGAATATACTCCATACTTGCTTATTTTTTGGACTTCCCCTTCAAGGGAGAGAAGCAGGGGGCGTTACAGCGTGATTTGCATCATCACACCTGCAGTGCAATGGGGCAGTTCATATAATTGCACCATCAAGATCCCATCCTGCAATTCCGAAAAAAGTGATGTGGGATCCGAGAGCAGGGCTTACACTCTCTCGGGAGAATTCCACGAAATTTGTGAGTCTCCCAGACATTCTGGGAGAATATGCAAGTATGGTTCAACATATGGCATACCTCGAGCCAATCAAAATAAGGCTTATTTTCTGATGCATCAGACCCGGAAGCCAGGACTGGAAGCGTGCTGCACGCTACCCGTAGACCGCAACCTTCCCCTTTCAGTAGCGGGACTGATCACCAGCTACTACCTTTTCCCATCTGAACACTAACAGCTGCTTGGCGCAACTCACAGTGAGATACTTGGGACCGGAGAACTACACAATCACCGCCCCACAAACGCAAGTATCGACCCCACCTCCATGTGGAAATTATTGGACATATGCACTGTTATTCTCATTTGTAGCCCCAATACTGCAAGTGGATCTCTGCAGCCAGCAATATCGGGACAATCCAATACACGACCATACATGCTATTCACTCTATGATATTTACCCTGTGACATTATATTATTACTAAGGCACTATGATACCATAGATTACGAGATCACCCATGTCATTATCTGGTCCATTATTAGTGTTAAACTAGTTCGCTTTACCAATTATATTGATGAATGTATATACATATTACAACAAATTCTTAGAGATCTGGGCAAATTGTGAATCGACTTGCACAAATATATGTGCCAGGATTATATGCATACTCTCCAGCATTAATTTTAATATTTTGATATTTTATTGTTTCAATGTTTTTATTGCTTATATTCCACCTTGTTTCAGTATGTACAGGAATCATAATAAATGTTGTATTTCATGCCAATTAGTCTTGACCTAACCAGTTATTGGGTAAAATATACCTGCACTAGGCACTATATAAGAGTATAGAAGCATTAAGTCAGTGAACGCACAGGAATCTCTTACTGTTTTGATATTAAATCAAGAAATGTGTTGTCACAGATACAGTATATATAAAAATAACTTGCTGCAATTCACACTTTAACAGTAAAGTCTGAAATACTGTAGATGTAATATTTGAAACGTGTGTGATTTTGTGTTAGATCGATCCCAGCTTTCTATGGACTCAGTTTGTTTCATGTGATATAACAATTCACAAACTATTCCCGCAAGTAGCTTGTGGTCAATACTCGTTAGTGCCGACTCCGTAACGAATATCAATATGCAAATAAAACAAAGTGTGAAGTACAGTAACAGTCTCAATCACGATTATTACAAAAAATAAACAGTATTTATACATTTATAATGTGTGTCTGTGGCTGCGTTACCAATGAAAAAATACAACTCTATAGATCTATACTATATTATACTGTACTTTCCTCTACCTATGTACAGATTAAATTATACTAATTATATACTACCGGCATGTTACACAGCACTTTACAGGAAATATTTAATCATTCACATTAGTCCCTACCCCAGAAGAGCTTACACTCTATATTCCCTACCATATGAATACACACAAGGGTTAATGTAGTGAGCAGCCAATAAAACTACCTGCGTGTTTTCGGAGTGTGGGAAGAAACCGGAGCACCCACAGGACACCCCACACAAACCTGGGGAGAACATACACACTCCACACAGACAGGGCCCTATCTGGTTTAGGAAACAGACAATCAACTCTAGGAGCCAGTTGGGTATTCTGGAGTGTCAGAGAATGCAAACATCCAATGACCCCGAAAGGAATAACTCCCCAAAGACAGACACCTACAGTAGTTATTTCATATTTTTAGCAGCACATTATTTGGTTCCTTGGATTTGTCCTGCCCTGCTATACCATTGTTATTATCAGTATTAAAACATCAAAAGGTAAATTAATTTATTTTTTCTGTCCAATCTGTGCAAGGGGATCTGTGCAGCTGCGATGGGGTATGTGCAAGGTGTAATGGGATCTATGCGTGTGTAATGGGGTCTATGCGTGTGTAATGGGGTCTGTACAGGTGTAATAGGGTCTGTGCATGCGTAATAGGGTCTGTGCAGGTGTAACAGAGTCTGTGCAGATGTAATGGGGTCTGTGCAGATGTAATGGGGTCTGTGCAGGGTGTAATGGGGTCTGTGCAGGTGTAATGGGGTCTGTGCAGGGTGTAATGGGGTCTGTGCAGGGTCTAATAGGGTTTGAACATGCGTAATAGGGTCTTTGCAGGTGTAACAGAGTCTGTGCAGGTATAATAGGGTCTGTGCAGGTGTAATAGGGTCTGTGCATGCGTAATAGGGTCTGTGCAGGTGTAACAGAGTCTGTGCAGATGTAATGGGGTCTGTGCAGATGTAATGGGGTCTGTGCAGGTGTAATGGGGTCTGTGCAGGGTGTAATGGGGTCTGTGCAGGTTGTAATAGGGTTTGAACATGTGTAATAGGGTCTTTGCAGGCGTAACAGAGTCTGTGCAGGTGTAATAGGGTCTGTGCAGGTGTAATAGGGTCTGTACAGGTGTAATAGGGTCTGTGCATGCGTAATAGGGTCTGTGCAGGTGTAATGGGGTCTGTGCAGGGTGTAATAGGGTTTGAACATGCGTAATAGGGTCTTTGCAGGTGTAATAGGGTCTGTGCAGGTGTAATAGGGTCTGTACAGGTGTAATAGGGTCTTTGCATGCGTAATAGGGTCTGTGCAGGTGTAATGGGGTCTGTGCAGGGTGTAATGGGGTCTGTGCAGGTGTAATAGGGTCTGTGCAGTTGTAATAGGGTCTGTGCAGGTGTATTAGGATCCATGCAGGGTGTAATGGGGTCTGTGCAGGTGTATTGGGATCCATGCAGGGTGTAATGGGGTCTGTGCAGGTGTATTGGGATCCATGCAGAGTGCATTGGGATCTGTGCAGGGTGTAATGGGATCTGTGCAGGTGTATTGGGATCTGTGCAGGGTGTAATGGGATCTGTGCAGGGTGTAATGGGGTCTGTGCAGTTGTAATAGGTTATGTGCAGGGTGTAATGGGGACTCTGCAGGTGTAATAGGTTCTGTGCAAGGTGTAATAGGATCTGTGCATGTGTAATGGGGTCTGTGCAGGTGTAATAAGGTCTGTGCAGGTGTATTGGGATCCATGCAGGGTGTAATGAGGTCTGTGCAGGTGTAATAGGGTTTGTGCAGGGGTATTGGGATCCATGCAGAGTGTAATGGGGTCTATACAGGTGTATTGGATCCATGCAAGGTGTATTGGGGTCTGCACATGTGTAATAGAGTCTGTGCAGGTGTATTGGGATCCATGCAAGGTGTAATGGGATCCATGCATGGTTTAATGGGATCTGTGCAGGGTGTAATGGGGTCTGTGCAGGTGTATTGGGATCCATGCAGGGTGTAATGGGGTCCATGCAGGTGCATTGGATCCATGCAGGGTGTAATGGGGTCTGTACAGGTGTAATAGGTTCTGTTTAGGTGTATTGGGATCCATGCAGGGTGTAATAGGGTATGTGCAAGTGTAATGGGGTATATGGAGGTGTACTGGGGTCTGTGCAGGTGTATTGGGATCCGTGCAGGGTGTAATGGGGTCTGTGCAGGTGTAGTAGGGTCTGTGCAGGTATATTGGGATCCATGCAGCGTGTAATGGGGTCTGTGCAGGTGTATTGTGTTCCATGCAGGGGGTAATGAGGTCTGTGCAGGTGTAATAGGGTCTGTGCAAGTGTATTGGGATCCATGCAGAGTGTATTGGGGTCTATACATGTGTAATAGAGTCTGTGCAGGTGTATTGGGATCCATGCAGGGTGTAATGGGTTCTGGGCAGGGTGTAATGGGGTCTGTGTATGGTGTAATAGGGTATGTGCAGGTGTATTGGGATCCATGCAGGGTGTATTGGGGTCTGTGCATGTGTAATAGGGTCTGTGCAGGTGTATTGGGATCCATGCAGGGTGTAATGGGGTCTGTGCAGGTGTATTGGGATTCATGCAGGGTGCATTGGGATCTGTGCAGGGTGTAATGGGATCTGTGCAGGGTGTAATGGGGTCTGTGCAGGTGTACTGGGGTCTGTGCAGGGTGTAATGGGGTCTGTGCAGGGTGTAATGGGGTCTGTGCAGTTGTAATGGGGTCTGTGCAGGGTGTAATAGGGTCTGTGCAGGGTGTAATATGGTCTGTGCAGGTGTAATGGGGTCTGTGCAGGTGTAATAGGGTATGTGCAGTTGTATTAGGATCCATGCAGGGTGTAATGGGGTCTGTGCAGGTGTATTGGGATCCATGCAGGTGTAATGAGTTCTGTGCAGGGTGTAATGGGATCTGTGCAGGTGTATTGGGATCCATGCAGGGTGTAATGGGGTCCATGCAGGTGTATTGGATCCATGCAGGGTGTAATGGGGTCTGTACAGGTGTAATAGGTTCTGTTTAGATGTATTGGGATCCATGCAGGGTGTAATAGGGTATGTGCAGGTGTAATGGGGTATGTGGAGATGTACTAGGGTCTGTGCAGGTGTATTGGGATCCGTGCAGGGTGTAATGGGGTCTGTGCAGGTGTAGTAGGGTCTGTGCAGGTATATTGGGATCCATGCAGCGTGTAATGGGGTCTGTGCAGGTGTATTGTGTTCCATGCAGGGGGTAATGAGGTCTGTGCAGGTGTGATAGGGTCTGTGCAAGTGTATTGGGATCCATGCAGAGCGTATTGGGGTCTATACATGTGTAATAGAGTCTGTGCAGGTGTATTGGGATCCATGCAGGGTGTAATGGGTTCTGGGCAGGGTGTAATGGGGTCTGTGTAGGGTGTAATAGGGTATGTGCAGGTGTATTGGGATCCATGCAGGGTGTATTGGGGTCTGTGCATGTGTAATAGGGTCTGTGCAGGTGTATTGGGATCCATGCAGGGTGTAATGGGATCTGTGCAGGTGTATTGGGATTCATGCAGGGTGCATTGGGATCTGTGCAGGGTGTAATGGGATCTGTGCAGGGTGTAATGGGATCTGTGCAGGGTGTAATGGGGTCTGTGCAGGTGTAATGGGGTCTGTGCAGGTGTAATGGGGTCTGTGCAGGTGTATTGAGATCCATGCAGGGTGTAATGGGATCCGTGCATACTGTAATGGTATCTGTGCAGGGTAAAATGGGGTCTGTGCATATGTACTGGGGTCTGTGCAGGGTGTAATGGGGTCTGTGCAGGGTGTAATAGGGTCTGTGCAGGTGTAATGGGGTCTGTGCAGGTGTAATAGTGTCTGTGCAGGTTTATTGGGATCCATGCAGGGTGTAATGGGGTCTGTGCAGGGTGTAATGTGGTCTGTGTTGGGTGTAATAGGGTCTGTGCAGGTGTATTGGGAACCATGCAGGGTGTAATGGGGTCTGTGCAGGTGTATTGGGATCCATGCAGGGTGTATTGTGGTCTGTGCAGGGTGTAATGTGATCTGTGCAGGGTGTAATGGGGTCTGTGCAGGTGTAATGGGGTCTGTGCAGGTGTAGTGGGATCCTTGCAGAGTGTAATGGGATCCATGCATGGTGTAATGGGGTCTGTGCAGGTGTACTGGGGTCTGTGCAGGGTGTAATGGGGTCTGTGCAGGGTGTAATAGGGTCTGTGCAGGTGTAATGGGGTCTGTACAGGTGTAATAGGGTCTGTTTAGGTGTATTGGGATCCATGCAGGGTGTAATGGGGTCTGTGCAGGGTGTAATGGCGTCTGTGCAGGTGTATTGGGATCCATGCAGGGTGTAATGGGGTCCATGCAGGTGTATTGGATCCATGCAGGGTGTAATGGGGTCTGTGCAGGTGTATTGGGATCCATGCAGGGTGTAATGGGATCCATGCATGGTGTAATGGGGTCTGTGCAGGTTTATTGGGATCAATGCAGGGTGTAATGGGATCTGTGCAGGGTGTAATGGGAACTGTGCAGGTGTATTGGGATCCACGCAGGGTGTAATGGGGTCTATGCAGGTGTATTGGATCCATGCAGGGTGTAATGGGGTCTGTGCAGGTGTAATAGGGTCTGTTTAGGTGTATTGGGATCCATGCAGTGTGTAATGGGGTCTGTGCAGGGTGTAATGGGGTCTGTGCAGGTGTATTGGGATCCATGCAGGGTGTAATGGGGTCTGTGCAGGGTGTAATGGGGTCTGTGCAGGTGTATTAGGATCCATCAGGGTGTAATGGGGTCCATGCAGGTGTATTGGATCCATGCAGGGTGTAATGGGGTCTGTACAGGTGTAATAGGGTCTGTTTAGGTGTATTGGGATTCATGCATGGTGTAATGAGGACTGTGCAGGGTGTAATGAGGACTGTGCAGGGTGTAATAGGGTCTGTGCAGGTGTATTGGGATTCATGCAGGGTGTAATAGGGTCTGTGCAGGTGTATTGGGATTCATGCAGGGTGTAATAGGGTCTGTGCATGGTGTAATGAGGTCTGTGCAGGGTGTAATGAAGTCTGTTCAAGGTGTAATAGGGTCTGTGCAGGTGTATTGGGATCCATGCAGGGTGTAATAGGGTCTGTGCAGGTGTATTGGGATCCATGCAAGGTGTAATAGGATCTGTGCAGGTGTATTTGGATGCACGCAGGGTGTAATAGGATCTGTGCAGGTGTATTGGGATTCATGCAGGGTGTAATGAGGACTGTGCAGGGTGTAATAGGGTCTGTGCAGGTGTATTGGGTTCCATGTAGGGTGTAATGAGGTCTGTGCAGGGTGTAATGAGGTCTGTGCAGGGTGTAATAGGGTCTGTGCAGGTGTATTGGGATCCATGCAGGGTGTAATGAGGTCTGTGCAGGGTGTAATAGGGTCTGTGCAGGTGTATTGGGATTCATGCAGGGTGTAATGAGGACTGTGCAGGGTGTAATGGGGTCTGTGCAGGTGTATTGGGTTCCATGTAGGGTGTAATGAGGTCTGTGCAGGGTGTAATGAGGTCTGTGCAGGGTGTAATAGGGTCTGTGCAGGTGTATTGGGATCCACACAGGGTGTAATGGGTAAGTGCATTTGTTATTGGATTACAAAGTCAGTGACCAGTGAAAGTACAGACAATGTGACAATGCTCTACATTCACCAACCTAGTCATATCCTCAGCTTTGTTTAGACTGTTGGTTATACATTAACCTTCTTATATACATAAGTTCTGAAAGCAGGAAAGAGATGTTTGCAGTTCTTATATTTGGGTCTGAGGAGCAATCTGTTTGATTCACCACCCACGTTGCACCTGTTCCTCTCTTTGGCTGGGTGATTGATTTTGCAGCCTTCGTTTCGACATGTTGAGATTGTCAATCTTTTGTCTAACTGTGTCTTTTGTTCACACAGGTGCTGCGTAAGCTGCTCTGTGAACTTATATTTACACGGATCTATAAAACATTGAATCGCTTTTGTCCTCGATTCTGGAGAGTTGGCCGCTTAGTTGTACCATTGATTTGTTACATTAATAGCTTTTTTCAGGTCACGTAAATATAACACATATAAGGCTGATTGTTTTTCTAGAATGTCTGGCTTGGGGCCAATTAAAAGATTGTATAATTACAATATAAACTGATTCACTATACACCAGGACAGGTGTATTTTATATGGTGCCTGGTGATTTGTACTTCAATCTGTAAAAATGCGGGCCAGTGGAGGGTTAAAATGATAGACTTATTTGGCTTTAATGACTGTTCCAAAAGCAACACAGGGGACAATGGGAACTGGTGCACAGGTAAACTATGCTGTAACCCATAGCAACCAAATATTTACTTTCATGTTGTAAACTGTAAGTTTACAAGTAACTAGGTAACTGTAAGAACAATAGTTAGAATGTGATTGGTTAATATGTCTTACAGCCTTTGCCGTTAAATTCTAATTCTGGCTTTGGGGAACATTTATAAAAACAGGTGCACAATTAAAATGCACCGTAACTCATTGCAACCCATTTTTTTCTATGGAAAACCCAGGAACGGTGCTTTCGTGACCTAGTGCGCCACAAAAGTGAAACAACACAAAAAAAGTGCAAAATGGTGTGAACTTCTGGCCCCTCTCCAAAGAGAAATGCCCCTCTGTCAACCCCCAGACCAAAAGGTCAAGGGGTGAAGGGTTTTCACACATCCTTCGCCACAAGGCTAGGTTGACCCTTTTGCCCTGGGATCTGCCTGGAGCTTCACTCAGGGTTCAATACTTGCCCTCCCATGGAAGGGAGGGCAACAGAGCGGTTCAGGGGTTGGGACCCCCAGGGCCACTCCAACCCCCTCTAGATCTTCCGGGCTATGGAGCACATAAGGGCCTACCCTCACCCTAAAAAACCTGTGAAACAACATAAAAGTGACAGTGACAAACAAGAGGTACAATAAAAGAGTGCCGAGTGGTTACGGCCCCAGCCTAATAGCCAGGCTATTATAAAATATTTCCCGCCCAGCCAAGAGCATACTTGCCAACTCTCCCGGAATGTCCGGGAGACTCCCGCATTTTGCGAGAGTCTCCCGGACTCCCGGGCGAGTGTGGCAATCTCCTGAATTCTACTCACTTCACTAGGAAGTGCCCCACTTCCTAGTGAAGTGGGCAGAATTAGATCCCAAACGCTGCGATTCCCAGTGAATCGCGGCGTTTAGCCCCGCCCCCCGCTGTCAAATGACGCAATTTGCATCATTACGTTGCAGGGGGCGGGGCCAAAATGATGCGATTTTGGCGCCCCGCCCCCGGCACGCCCACCTGCTGCAGAGAGTCTCCCGGACACCAACTTAAAAAAGTTGGTAAGTATGGCCAAGAGACTAGGGAAAAAAGAAGGCTGTGCGCAAATGAAAGTGATACAAACGTGCTAGGTGCCAATAAAATGAAGTGTCATAGTGCAGCAACTGTGATTTATGGCACGCCTGGGTTGACGCTCCACATTTAGTCCCGGGCTTTCAACTCCGCCTCCCAGCCCCAGGCCGGAGGACCAATCACAGCACTGCCACTACTGCACTTGGTCATAGCCAAAAGAAATAACCTAAAGATACTAAACGGATGTTTGCTCACCTGGCTTTAATGTTTATATTTGTTTTCCATGTCACGATCCTGTAGTAGTCCTTGCATCAAGTAACAGTCCCGTGCAGATTGACTAGATCTTTGTGTAGTGAACCGAGGCTTCTACTTGACAAAATTTTGTTAGGTGATATCATATAATTACAAAATGAAAACTTAATTGAAGCTAGCACTGCTATGGAGCCGACTTATAACCATGACCCCTAAAAGCTGAGTTTATCTCAGATTAATGTTAAGCCTTCCTGGAGCTTATTCTAAGGCAGCAGTCAGTGGATGCCTGTAATATGTGTATTTACCTAATGAATGCTCTAATGTATTGAGCAGGCCGGAGAGAGAAACCCCCCAGAGCTTAGCGAAGATCAAAGTGGATCATATATCTCATCATTAACAAGTCTTTGTATTATTTTGTGAATACTCAGACTGCAGTTCATCTCTCTGTACTGAACAATATGTATACTCTGTTTATTACATCTCTGCTGCTTGTACTGCAACTACCGGCAACTGAAATGCTTCCAAATATGTACTACACCAAACTATGGGTGCCAAGAGGGGGGGATACAAGTAACTTGGGCCATGGCCTGTTTAGGGGACCAAGCAGTTGTGGATTATAACGAGAGCAGTTGGGAAAACTGCCTGGGGTCTGCAACTCCATCCAGATCCGTCCTAGGAATGTGCCGTGCCAGATTATGTACACTGGTCAGCTACAAGATTAAAGCCACCTGCCTAATATTGTGTAGGTCCCTCTTGCCGCCAAAACAGCTCTGACCCCTTGAGGCATGGACTCCACAAGACCACTAAAGGTGTCCTGTTATGTCTGGTACCAAGATGTTAGCAGCAGATCCTTCCATGGCTTTGATATTTTTCCAGCACATCCCACAGATGCTCGATCAGATTGAGTTCTGGGGAGCTTGAAGGACATGTCACCACCTTGAACACTTTGTCATGTCCTCAAACCATTCCTGAACATTTTTTGTCAGGGCGAATTATCCTGCTGAACGAGGCCACTGTCATCAGGGAAAACTGTTGGCATGAAGGAGTGCATTTTGTCTGCAACAATGTTCAGGTAGGTGGTATGTGTAACATTCTCATGAATACCAGTACCCAAGGTTCCACAGCAGAACATTGCCCAGTGCATCACCTTGCCTCTGCCAGCTTGCCTTCTTCCCATAATGAATCCTGTTGCCATCTCCAGTTAAACAATGCACATGCACCCATCCCTCCACATGAGGTAAAAGAAAACGTGCTTCATCAGACCAGGCCAGCTTCTTCCATTGCTCCATGGTCCCTTCGGCGCTCACATGCCCATTGTCTGCGATTTCTGCAGTGGACAAGGGTCAGCATGAGTTCTCTGACCGGTCTGTGGCTACGCAGCCCCCTACGCAGTAGGTTGCGATGTACTGTCTGTTCTGACACATTTTTATCTGTGCCAGCATTAACTTTTTCAGCAATTTGTGTTACAGTAGCTCTTCTGTGGATTGGACCGGACCGACTAGCCTTCGCTCCCAATGCACATCAATGAGCCTTTGGCGCCCATGACCCTGTCACCGGTTCACCAGCTGTCCTTCCTTGGACCACTTTTGGTATGTATTAACCACTGCATATTTGGAACATTCCACAAGACCTGTGGTTTTGGAGATGCTCTGACCTAGTTGTCTAGCCATCACAATTTGGCACTTGTCAATGGCACTCATATCCTTACACTTGCCCATTGGTCCTGCTTCTAACACACCAACTTCAAGAACTGACTGCTAGGAATATAATTGGGTCTGCTTAGCAGTTCCAAATTGGCCACGTAATACCATGAACCATCAATACTACATAGATATATTATATCACAATTAGTCCTCATACATGTGGAATGCCTTTATAGTAAAAACTTCAGCCATGTAGCAGACATCTAAACAAATTTCAGTGCAGCTATGAATCATGTGCAATTCATATGTGTTTGGATTACATGGCCAATCTGTTATCCCGGGGGCTGCTCGATTTTATTATATTCCTGTGTTCCTTTAATTGAAAAATATAGAGGCAGATCCAAGGGCACCACTAAAACTCTGGGGGGGTCAATAGCAAAGTTATGATGGGATCTCTGAAGTTCCTTGCATGAGATATCCAAAATAACAAATTGCCAATATTTGTTGCACTTTCTTCAAAACAGTAAGGGGTTGATTACAATCACAAATCCCGAAAGCGCTAACCAGTTGAAGTATTACTGCAGTATCTATCTACCTACATTGAGGGCTTTTAACTTTCACTTCAGTCTGTATTTGCATACAGAACCGCCTTAGCACTTGGGCACATTGGGCAGATGCCTAGGGGCACCACGAGCATAGGGGCCTCATAGTCTTGCCAACTTTTCAGTATATTCTGGGAGAGTTGTTCAGAACCTTCAAATCATCCTTATTAAAACATTTAGGTGGACTAATCACCTTAGTATCAACTGTTATCTGTACATGCGATCTTGCTGTTACGACTACATATCTTGACCTTGACTTACTTCAGCCTACTATTTAGGGGCGTGAACGGGGTTTGAGTGTGGCCGGGAAGGGGCGTTTGCCCTAGTCAATGTACAGTAGGGGAGTGCCAAACTGAAGTGCACGCAGCCACATCCAATTCAAGCTTTGAGTGTCTCAAAGTAACTTGTTCTTCTGCCGTATCTCTTGCTCCAGCTACAGGTCTGGTCTAAGTCATGAGCAGTAGAGATGACAGTCTCATATGCATGCTATAACATGTGTTTGCAATCAGGAGCTGCTGTAAAAATGTATTTTATGCTCAGTAGACATCAAGAATATCCTAATAAATGTTTTCATGAGTATAAAAACAGCTAACGGCTAACAGGGGGAGCCACACGTGGGAATGGGGACCCCCTTAGCCCAGGGGCCTCCATTCCCTTAATCCGGCCCTGGCTTTGACGAATTTGGGAGTGCATGAAGTCAAAATACATGCATTTAATATAAAACGCAGGTTGTGCTCAGTATACATGAATTGACGATTCAGGACCAATATCTGCTATAAGACACAAAACTGATGTATTGTCAAAATATGAAAACATTTTTGATCATTGAGGTGCAAACTAGGGATGTGCACCGGCCACTTTTGGTGTCTCGTGTTTTGTGTTTTGGATTCGGATTTGCTTGAGGTTTTGGGTTTGGATTTGTTTCGCAAAACACCTGACGAAAGGTTTTGGTTCGGATTTATTTTGAAAAAAACATAAAAAGTGTTAAAATAAAGTTTTTTGGTTTATTTTCACTCCTACGCTATTATTAACCTCAATAACATTCAATAACAATCATTTCCACTAATTCCCAGTCTATTCTGCAGAATCAGTGAACTTTGTAATATTGCAGTACCACTGGACTTATACTGCAGAATGAGTGAACTTTGTAATATTGCAGTACCAATGGACTTATACTGCAGGATTGTTTTTGGATATTTATTTTTTTTTATAACTTTTTTTATAATTTTTCGTGCTGTGCTGTGCTGTGCTGTTATTTCCCCAGCACAGCACGAGATATAGCAGGGCAGAGGACCACCTAACACAACCTCCCTCTACCCTGATCAATGCCCGAGTGAAGATGGCGGCGGCTAGCGGGGAATTTATAGGATCCGAGTATCACGAGATCCGACAGCGGGATTATGACTCAGAGCCTCGGTTTCAGTTTTGCAATTGGCGGAAATACCCGGATCTGTCTCGGATCCGGCTCGGATCGGCAACGTTCGGGTGGGCTCGGATTTCGGATATGCGAGCCCGCTCATCTCTAGTGCAAACCTCATCCAGGTAGAAAGTGATAAAAGAAAACTTTAAAAATTAATTGTACAGGGTATTCCAAAAATTCTGTTATTGCAGATTATGCCTTTTTATACATATAATAGCGGTACTTTGTTATTTTCAAAGGCATTTTTGCGACCAACGACACAGCAGGAAGGTCAGTTGGCTGATAAATTTCCATTTGGTTTGAATTATAATACTGTCAATCTTGTCATTTAGAAATTAGCACACACTTTCCCTCTTTCTAATGGCATTAATACTTAATAAACTCCAAGAGCCAGCAGAGCAGTTTGCAAATGGCAATGAATAAATGTTGCCTAATCTCAGTAGAAATGATCAGAGAAAGAGTGTTAGGACAAAGGGGCAATTATGTCCATTACAGCTTATGTGACTGTTATAGAACAGACAGCGTATGGCTCAGGATATGTGTCTGCAAAGGCTTCATGTTAATATGTTCAGCAGAACGAGGATTAAGCAACTATTAAGGCTAAAAAAGCATGTGTATAAAGTAGAAATGCTCAGGCTCGGTTCCTCGAGAACCAAACACACCCGAACTTAGGGGATTCAAGTACTGCCGCGCGCCCTCGGAATCGAAAACGAGGCAAAACGTCATCTTGACGTCGTTGGATCTCGGATTTCGCGAGTTTTGAATTCCGTTTAAAGATCCAAAATCACGGAGGGTGGGAGGTAGGGCAAATCCCCATTTATCTTTTATGCCACTGCTGTGTGCCGATGTTTCCTAGATGTGCTAGGAACTGCCGTGTGTTTGAGTCATTGCTCTGTCGCTTACCATCCAGCCAGGTCGCTGCAGTCTTTGTCCGAAAGTGTATGAAAATAATATTGTGACCTGTGAGGTGGTCAAAATTGACTGCAAATGACTTGAAATTAGTGTTATTATAGTTAAATAGTAGGAAGAAAAAAGAGAGCAAAATTGTGTGATTTTAGCATATTTTAGGATTTTTTCAAAAAACCAAAACACACGAGGGTGGTTTTACCAAAACCAAAACACAAAGCTGATCCAGATCCAAAACCAAAACCAAAACCACTTCACGGGGGTCAATGAGCATCTCTAGTATAAAGTTCATCAAAGTGTGTCAGATTGCTCGAGATGTCATTGTGTAAATGTGTGTAAATGTGCATGTTTACCTGCTGACAATCCCGCTTTAAAAATAGGGACACACTTGGACTTGCCCCTGACAGACACACACCTGGATCACATTGGCCATGCCCTCAATCCATCCAGCCGTGCACATTGTTGTCTGTGGTAAAACTGCAACTGTCCTGTGAAAAATTAGACTGGATGACATTTCTGACCTTGTCTCGAGGTACCTACCAACACGTCCACTCCGCTCTGCCTCAGACCTCCACCTCGATTCCCCTCTCGTTACCTCCTCTCATGCTCACCTCCAAGACTACTACCGTGCTGCCCCTTACCAATGGAACTCTCTACCCTGCCTCACTCGACTTTCCCCCAACCTTCAGTCCTTCAATCGTTCACTCAAAACTCACCTTTTCAAGCATCCTGCCACCTCCTCATCATCTTACCCATCACCTCCTCTTCCTCTTCTGCCATCTTCATCTCTTCACAGTTGGTCCTTCAGACTCTCGCCACCCCGCCCTCTAGAATGTAAGCTCTCAGTGCAGGATTATCTACTTATTGTCCCACGTCTGTCTACTGTCTAACTCCCTCGTTCGTCCTGTTACGTCTTTTGCTGCACTCTGTCTCCATAACATTACTCACACTCTTGTGTGCTACTTACATGTATAACTCCATCTATTTGTTACTTGCTACGGAATCTGTGGCGCCTTATAACTAAAAAAATAATAATAATAATGCTGTACGTCAGTTTGCGTAGCGTATATTGTGTGCGATTGCTCTGTGCACACCCAGAAAGTGGACACACACAAATGTCCCTGTGCACACTTGTGTGATTTTGGCACTTGTTCGACTGCGCCCGGAGAGGCCCGGACCAGAGGGGGCAAGGGGCATACTAAAGTCATCCATGTACAGAAAGGGTGCATTTATGCAAATGCAGCTCATGCAGACCTGCAGAGCCACGCATATAATCTGCATATGTGGAGGCGGGCGCACCTTAAGATGTGTACAGCGCTGCATATGGCCACAAACACCCTATTTTGCTGTGCTCTTTTTTAAGAGTAAGTTAATTCCATTTTGGGACTCTGCAACAGCCCCTGTTTCTGTAACTATAATGTGGCGCAGACAAATTTTATAGATCAAAGCATAGTAGTAGCAAAATATTAGCCGGTAGCAAGTCCTTGTTACATGTTCTGAGTGAGAGCATAATAAGTTTTAGTACAAGTTTCAATGTTTTATTCTCTAATGTGGGAAATAAAGCCTGTATTGTAAGCCCACTCCACACAAGTACTTTGGCAGGGTTCCTCTCCTGAGGTATCCATTATTTGCTGAGTCTAGCATTGTGTCAGTCGTTGCCTCTGTAATCATTTCTGAGTGCTGGAGAATGGAATTAATGCAGGACTAGGTATGTCAGCGCACGTTCCCTTTGGAGGGTGTCCTGGTCATCCAAACAAGAGCCAACTATTTTTTCTCTCCTTATACCGTATCCCTTGGGACTCAGAGAGAAATATGGATGTTGGCTAGCAGACGTCATGGAAGGCTACTGAATTCAGCAGCGATCTAGAGGAATAGGAGGACTTACACCTAAACCTTTGTTGGGGGGGGGGGTTTAAAACAAGTTAAAGTGGAAACCATTTTTAAAGTCCCAGTAACAGTTTATCTCCTAGGACGTGATGGAAGTCCACCTCAACCATATTCCTTCCACCACCCTTAAACTGTTACTCATCTAATTTCCTTCTTCTTTGTCTCTCTAGTGTTTCTCTGCACTTTACCTGGCCTCACAAGTCTCCTTTTATTCTATAAATAAACAATATAATGGCATATTACATTATAGGGCAACCTAAGGTATCGTACAGCACTTTATAGCGGTGTAAGTCCTTGAAACTTAAATCCCTGCCGTAAACTTCCTTGGCCTCAAAGTTGCTTCTGTTCTTTCCCGGATCTCATCTCCGTCTTCTCTGCAAAATCGTTCCTGCTTTTCACTCTGCCTGATCTCTCCTGCTTCCCTCTACAACAGAACTGGCCTACTTTCTTTATTTAGAGATACATTCTCTTTGGCTCGGCATGGTAGAAGGCCAGGTGTAAATAATAAAATTGGATGACACTTTCAGATATTTATACAATTCACATGTTTATAAATGTCATGAAGACTTAACAACAGACAGCCCATCACAGTCAGCACTCAGGCAAAGACAATCCGCTATGTACAGACCAATAGACAGCTTACCCACATTACAAAGCCCAAAACACACACATCTCATCGACTCTGCAGAAATCAGCACATAGCTCAAATACACTGCACAGACCAACACATAGCAACCTCAATTCACAAGCCAACAGACACACAACTGTCCATACTGCACAGACCAACAGACACACAATTGTCCACACTGCACAGACCAACAGACACACAATTGTCCACACTGCACAGACCAACAGACGCACAATTATCCACACTGCCCATACCAACAGACACACAATTGTCCACACTGCACAGACCAACAGACGCACAATTGTCCACACTGCACAGACCAACAGACACAGAATTGTCCACACTGCACAGACCACCAGACACACAATTGTCCACACTGCACAGACCAACAAACACACAATTGTCCACACTGCACAGACCAACAGACACACAATTGTCCACACTGCACAGACCAACAGACACACAATTGTCCACACTGCACAGACCAACAGACACACAATTATCCACACTGTACAGACCAACAGACACACAATTGTCCAGACTGCACAGACCAACAGATACACAATGTCCCTAGACACAAAATTGACCCTAGATTCTCTCTCTCTCTCTCTCTCTCTCTCTCTCTCTGTGTCTGTGTGTGTGTGTTAGGGAATTTAGACTGTAAGCTCCAATGGGGCAGGGACTGATGTGAATGAGTTCTCTGTACAGCGCTGCGGAATCAGTGGGGCTATATAAATAAATGGTGATGATGATGATGATGCTGCTATCAGAGTCTGTGATGCAAAAAAACAAGTGTCAGGAGGCCGTTTCTCTATATTTCGGCAAAATTAAGCCCTGTGCATAGGAAAATATCTGCAGAGCAGACTCCACTCCTTTATGATCTGGTTATTTAGCTTAAGAATTGGAAAATTTGGAAAACCTATTATTATGTATACAACTACTCCGCTTTGCATGTACTTAATCTGTATTCCAGTGACCAACGCTATAACAGTAAAATCTGTATTGTGCAAAGAAGGGCGCTATAATGACTTGTTCTGGAAATGAAAACTTGCCCCACTGTAAATTGACTTGGCTCATGTATGAGATGGAACATCTGTCAGTTCCGTTACATCAGGATGCTCCGCGCTATCTGGAAACATGTTTATTCTTGTTTACTATCAATAAAATGTAAATGAAAGGAAAACGCATTTCTAAATAGATGAGGCAAGAACTGCAATCCTCTTAGACACTTCCAAACAAATTATATTTTTTTGGTTTACAGAAAGTTTACAAATTTTCCTCCTTACAGAATCACGTATCCAAGATTCCCCCCTCCATTGGAACTATCTCCCTCGTTCTATCAGACTATCACCTAGTCTGTGCAGCTTCAAATGGGCATTGAAAACCCACCTATTCTTAAAAGCCTATCAGTCACCCACTTAACGTTTTCACCATGTCGGTGACCTCACCCTCTTATCCTTTCATCCCCTTCCTCCTACTCTCCCTCTCGTTCCTCTCGCCCGGTTCCCCTTTCACTGTTCACCCCCATGTGTCATCTGTATGTCGGCCCTTCCTGTTAGATTGTAAGCTCCCTCCGGCAGGACACTCATACCTCCTGTTTGCATCAGTTATAACGTCGCTCACCACCTCGTCCTTGGGCTTTCTATCCACTGACTCCACTCCTGCATATATTTGCCTCTATTCCAGTGGTTCTTATTTTCGCAATAGTTTTTATTGGCTTTGCAACAATTATACATAACACACAAGTCACAAAACAAAAATAACCTGTTAACTACACCCCCACTCTTGGGGAGATGTTTCCAGCTTGTACTGAATATACCTTGCCTCACCCTTCCAGCCTTTCTCATTAGCTGTGCTTAAATCTACTTGAGTTATAGGGCCTGAGTCATTAAGGAGAGCAAAGCAAAAAAAAGGAGTATCTTTGCACCTTGGCTAAACCATGTTGCATTGGAGGGGGAGGTAAGTTTAAAATGTGGGGAGAGATTTATAGTTGGAGTAGGGCAAGTTCTAGATCAACTTTAAATTTCAGTGTAAAAATAAAGCTACCAAGTATTTGTGTGCTAAATGACAATAAAGCCAGTATTTTCTTTATTTGCAAAATATTAAACAAATATGCACCCCTTGCATGCAACATGGTTTGTCCAGGAGGCAATCTACTCCTTTTTTTGCCTTGCTCTCCTTAATGACTCAGGCCCTATAGTGGTTTTTGTTTATTGTATTGTACTATTAAACCTTGTACTGTCTTATTGTTTTAAGCCTGTATGACACCGCAGACATCTTGTGTCATCTTATAAATAAAAAATATTATTAATCATAATAATAATAATAATAATAATAATAATAATAATAATATTAAAAGTAATAATAATAATAATACATTGATACAGTATTGTTGGGAGGGGGTGAAATGGTTTTAGAACTTCAGAAAAATACATAAAATGGATCAAACATTATAAATATAAATTGAAATCTAGATTTTAACAGTACAACCTATTATAATAGTTTTTTTTTATGTTTGATCCCTACAAATGTTTCAAAACTAGTTTTTAACATAAACAGTAGGCAGTTTTGCTTCATCTCATTCATATTCTCGATCTTAGAAAGTGTAGTCTGAGAGTTTATTTGTTTTTTCGCTACTGTTTAGCAATTTGTTTTCTTGCTTGGTTAATTTTTTAATCAACTATTATTAACATTATTTAAATGCAATATTGTGGAACAGGCTGGGTGCTCCTAATAAGATATTTAATTGAGTCAGATTGATGATTTGCTCCTAAATTGTAATTTTTGTATATTCTGAAGGAACATGAGAGAGATAGAGAGGAAGAGAGCAAGATTTATTTAAATAACTGGGGCCTGATCCATTAAGTAACGTGAATGCAGATACATGCAGTATTTTGCGTTAAAATACACTGCGCGTGCTCAGAAATGGACTATATGGCAGTGAGCGCAAGTACATCCAATTCATCTTCCATTGCAAAGGGCTCTTCCGACAACCTTTGTTTTCAGGTTCAGAACAGGGAGGACAATGGGTGTATGCACGTAGTCAATGTACAGTAACGACAAGTCAAACTCAAGCACACCGAGCAGCATACGATTCGGGTTTTTGGTATCTCTCAGATATGTGTTTTTCAGTCGTATCACCTGCACCAGCTACGAGTCAGGAGTAAGTGGCGAGTGATAATAATGGCGGTCACGTATGCATGCTAGCACATGTGTTTGTAACCTCATTTTATGTACAGAACACATTAATAACATCATGATCAATGTATTTCATATTTTGTATGTTTTTTTTTCATTGGCTATATTATTAACAGGTGACTATTGAATTTTTTTTTGCTGGGACTTTATATTCCACATATGTATCACACGTACCCAGCAGTGTGTTGTGTCTGTCTCAATACGGCAAGTGCCATATATAGTCAGAACGTACCTAGACCTGTATTCAACAAGAGACATTTCTTCAGATCCACTTGTAGTTGAATCCGGACGTGCGTGTACACGAATAACGTGCGTTTTAAAACAAAAACAAACAAACCTCAATACATTTGTTTTGTGCGCCTATATGAATGAGCCCCTCACGGTTTATCTTTACAATCTAAGAATTAGGAAACATAAGCATTTTTTGCAATAGATACTTCCAGCCATTAATTGCACATTATTTGGAAATGGAAGTTACATAACTCAATTGCAGTGTTTTCCAATTAGACATCTGTCTAGCAGAATAGCTGCACATTGCTGCCCCTTATACTGTTTATTTTTGTTCTTGGTTTTCTGTTCAAAAAGTGACAAAGAAAAAGGGAACTTTTATGGTCATGAAAACAGTTTTGTATGAGGGGTAAAATTCCAAGCAAACATTTTTTCTTTGTGTCATCTTATTAAAATTGAACAATTTTCAGTCTCTACCAGTGCATTTGAAATAAAGGTTTATCATACTTGCCTACTTTCCCAAAATTTCTGGGAGGGTCCCGAATTTCGGGGAGTCCTCTCGGACTCCCGGAAAAGCAGGCATCCTCCTGGACCACAGTGGAGGTGTGGCTTAATGACACGATTTTGCATCATTAAGCCCCGCCCCTGTTATATAATGCAGCTAATTTGACCATTTCCTAGCAGGGGCGGGGCCACGATGATGCAATGGCATCATCACGGTCACCACGCCCCTACTACTACTCCTGTCACATGACCTCCCTCCAAAGTCGACAAGTATGTGTATTGCATCCACAGCTCAAAGCAGATGTGAATCAAAATAAACATAATCAAGGCCAGTACAAGCCCTAGGAGCAGCCTAGAACACCCCCTGCCCCCACTGTTACGTTCTTGGGCAGGTGTGGCGCTTGGCTGTGACATCATAGCCAAGCGCCACACTCCCAATGTAACAGCAGCTGGTAGCGTCACATTTAAGAAGCTTTAAGCCGCTTCTACTTCATGTCAGCAGCTGGAGCTCCATCTGGGGGCATTAAAATCAAACCACATCAAAATAAATATACATTTATGGAACACTCTTCAACTACATCAAGGGCGACAAAATCCTCATCCACTTCTTGCATATGCAGTTCTCATCATCATCGTATTTGCAAATCTTTCCCTTTATCCGTACAACATTTTTGCCATATTATTATAAATGTCACCTAATGCATTCATTTATTATTGTACTTCAAATTGATTTTCTCAGTGTAATGAAATACAGGAGCAATAAAACCGCTGTTATTTTGATGTCAGGACCTAGCATTTTCCGCGTTATTGCATTAAAATAATATTGACACCTGATTATTACGGCTAGAGGAATGAAATACCTTTGAAAACAGATGAGATTATGTTCAAGACAAACACAAGGTTTAAAAAATTTCACATTTATTTTACAAACACTTAAAAAGGATTTACTGTGGGATTTTATAAGCTACTGATGTTGATATTAGAGAGTGCATCTTACACTGCAGTAGCTCGGGCTGGATTATCAGAGGGGCTGAGGTAGCTGCCGCTTCAGAAATAGGCCTGTGAGGAGAGAGAGAGAGAGAGAGCAAGTTATCTCCGTGATGTGGGGTGCCCTCTGCCCAAACTAATTAGCAGATGAATCCTTATATTTCTAGCCTAGGAATATAACTATAATTCAAGCCTAGATATATAAGGCCTGATTCATTAAGGAAAGTTGAGCAAAAGCAAGCAAGTAAGGCAAAACCATGTTGCATTGGAGGGGAGGTAAATTTAAAATGTGGGGACAGATTTATAATTGGAATAGGGCATGTTCTAGATCAACTTCAAATGTCAGTGTAAAAATAAAGCTTTCAAGTATTTGTGTGTTACATGAAAAAACAGCCAGTATATTCCTTATTTGCAAAATAACAAACTAATGTGCACCCCCTGCATTGCAACATGGTTTTGTCCAGGAGAATATTTACTCATATTTTTTTTTTTTTGCCTTACTTTCCTTAATGAGTCAGGCCCACAGTGAAAACAACACACAGAAGAAAATAATTTCAGATACAGAGCTCTGGAGGCAATCACGGGTGAGAATCTGCAATGATTCATAAACAAAAACAGAACACCTTAGCCTGTAACTGGATGATGGTATGAGAGGATTAATTTATTTAGTGGTTCAATTAAGAGTTATAATGAGGACAGATTGCTGTATGTAATTAGCTCATACTTAAAGTGCTTTTATCCCTCCCCTAACTAATCTTGAATCTAAGAGATATTAACACTAGTGCATAATCTTCCTAATTCCCAGACATTTTTAGATATTCTGCACCTCGCAGCATCCACTGAAAACATACAACGTGAACAAGTGCTTTATCCACGCTGTCCAGGTTTGAAAGAAAATAGTTAAAACATTTTATATTCTGCAATAACATTGACACCATCGGATTTTTTTTCTCAAAAAATACACTTGGCCTTGCAACGCCTGTAAGACATAACGTCCAACAATGACACTCAGAGGGACAGGACAGCCCCTCGCAGAGATAAACGTATCATTTATGGTCGCCAAGGTTTATTATA
Source organism: Mixophyes fleayi (assembly GCF_038048845.1). Classification (NCBI taxonomy): domain Eukaryota; kingdom Metazoa; phylum Chordata; class Amphibia; order Anura; family Limnodynastidae; genus Mixophyes; species Mixophyes fleayi. The sequence goes on along the minus strand of NC_134409.1, from coordinate 121,928,346 downwards.
TGCAATGTGCTGTTTCTGTTATTGAAAGGGAAAAAAAAGCAATTTAATAAGTGAAGCAGTGAGCTGAGGGCTATTAAAATGATGTGTTGGGTCTCTGAATAGACACTTACCACTATGGGTTAAGTTTTTTGTGTTTACATTGAAACAGCCAATAAGATGTCCCCGGGAATTTTTGTTTATTCTGTATAAATTCAGTGAGCAAGGAATGCTGGGTCTTTCAGTTACTGATCTTCGCTGATACCGCCCACCCTCCCTGCTTAGGTTTAGTAAGTTGTTTTAACATTTCTTCGTTTATACAGAAGAGGCGCAGTGGGTAAGAGAGCTGTGCAGTCAGCGACTAGCTGTAAGTGCTATCCCTATTGGCTTCTCGTCACTGCCCCTTTCGAAGAACATGACTCATGACCCTTTCTGCGCGGAGGTTCCCTTGACGTGCTTTGTGTGGCACGGCGATGTCAATGAGATTCTTGGGTAGTGGTTGAGCATTTGTCCCCCACGGTATATTGGTTGAAGATTAGCTATTAGCTGACTGCTACGCTCTCACCGCCGCCATGAAGGTTTAATATTTAAACAAATAAAGTGCGACCTTTAATTTTCCAAATATCCGTGTCTGTGTCTTATTTCAGGTGTACATGGTTAGACACACTTAGCTAGGCTGGTATAGTGCCAAGTAAGAAAGATCTCACACTATTATTTTATTAATTATATAATAATATGCCCCTCCAAGCAGGCCATCTTTTCCATTGGGCATGATGGGCAGGTGCCCGGGGGCCCCATAGGCAGGGCTCTTATTTAGAATAAATAATCCTGCAAAAGAAAAAACCTGCAAAAAAAACCTTCAAGGGTCACTGAGCCGATACATATATCTATCTCTATCTCTATATATCTATATCTGTATCTGTATCTCTATACATCTATATATATATATATATATATATATATATATATATATATATATATATATATATGTGTGTATGTGTAGGGGCCCCGGTGCACTGCGTTGCCCGGAGGCCCATAATGTTGTTAACATGGCCCGGCCTCCAAGTGCTAACCGGATGTCTCTACTAGTCAGCATAAGTCAGTGTTTCCCAAACCCAGTCCTCAGGAACCCCAAACAATGCAGGGTTTCCATATCTCTATGCTGGAGCACAGGTGTATTCATTACAAACAGACACATTGTAACAGATCCACAGGTGCTCCTAATTATTTCACTTGTCACCTAGAAAACCTGCACTGTTAGAGGGTCCCCGACGACTGGGTTTGGAAAACACTGAACTAAGCTGTTTAGAGAGAAATCCAATAACATGGGACCCATTCACAGTTAAAATGCTAACCAGCCCACACGGTTTTGTTTAACAGCGGAACATTGGGCGCCCCTTGTTCTTTTCGATTTCTTTTACGCCAGAATTATTATAAAAAAATATAATTTTTATTATTAGCATATCGTTATAACAAAGAAAATAACATTGTTGCTAAACTCTCGACTTTTCGATTGTAATTGGACCATGTCAAATACATAACATTTTTTTTATCATGGGAAAATATAACATATTGTGTTAAGTTACATTGCTCTCATATGCTCTTCTATGCCTTATTCCTTTTATCCTTGAGAGGAGTTCCGTGACCTCTACGCTCTGACTTTATACATGAATGCAGATATACGCACATGTTTAAGGGATAGTTCAAGGACATCTTCCAAATGTATTTTGTCAATATGCTCAGCAGTCTTTTCCTGTGGGTCCCTATTTATTTCCAGGTGTCAAGGATGTAGTACAGATAATGTGTTTGGGCAGAACAAGACATTAAGCCATCGGCTTGATGGTTTTCCCCTATGGACGTTTCAAATGAGCAGAGAATGCTAACTACATCGGAAACCAGGCTCGGGCACATAGAAAAGGCAAATTTAACGGCCCCTCGAGCATCTCTAACGAAACGTCTAAATCTTACTTCTGGATATAAGTAGCTAGCTTCATGACGAGATCGATTCCCTTCACTGAATAAAGCTAAGTCAAAGAATTTGGGTTTAGTCTATCAACCTGTAAGATTGTCTTTTTCCTAATTCTCGTTGGTCTATTTAATGTGAAGATCACTAATTAATTTTCCCATAAAATGCATTTCTTAAGCCAAATTAATCAACTCGGTTTCCAGCCAAACACATATTTAAAAAAACATTATATTTTGCTCCAAAGCGTTGGTCATAAATTTAATCATTTGCATGCAATCCCTGTGATATGTGACCTAGATATGAAGTCATTTAATTGCAAATTAGAAATCTGGACTGGGATGGAAATGTTTGGATTGTAATGCATCACACAACATTTAATCTTAAAGGTTTTATTAACTTATTTATTTCGGAGGTTGGATAACTGGTAAAAACTGCTTGTGTTTTTATGCTGTAGCTGAAGATTCACCTTGACAAATCTGTGTTTTTTGGAACAATATTGTAAAATATACATAGCTTCTGACCAGTAAAAGAAAAGCACTCAGCATGGCTCGGAATTTGCTGTATTTCTTCTATTTTGGGGCTTTCATATCGTCAAAGGTGATAGAAGGCGTACGCCTATGCAGACGCTGGGCAGCAGACCGGTAATGCCGCCAAGATGACCTACATCATAGGGACAGCATGGTGGCTCAGTGGTTAGCACTTCTGCCTCACAGCACTGGGGTCATAAGTTCAATTCCCGACCATAGCCTTATCTGTGTGGAGTTTGTATGTTCTCTCCGTGTTTGTGTGGGTTTCCTCCAGGTGCTTCGGTTACATTCCAAAAGCATACCAGTAAGTTAATTGGCTGCTATCAAATTGACCCTAGTCTCTCTCTGTCTGTGTGTATGTGTATGTTAGGGAATTTAGACTGTACACTCCAATGGGGCAGGGACTGATGTGAGTGAGTTCTCTGTACAGCGCTGCGGAATTAGCGGCGCTATATAAATAGCTGATGATAATGATCATGTGAAGAGGAAAAACCTGGACAGAAGTGCAGGAAGCTAAAACAATAAGTAGAGTTACTAAAAATTATAGGATGAAATTGTAAATGATCAATGCTTTTTGTGAAGTTTTGATGCACTGAGCAGGAGTCCATTCATTGAATTCAGTGGACGTCTGTTTAGTGCATAAAAATGACATTGCTCTTGAGCATACAAAGTTAAAAGTATGGGACATATGCCAAATTTAGCCTTTGGGTTATTGAGACCCAAGTGCATGATTTTGCATTTTTTGGCATTAAACTGTAGTTGCCAGTCTCTTGACCATTCCTCTAGTTTACCTAGGTCATCAATCATTTGTTTTACCGCTCCTGGTGAGTCTATCCTGTTGCACATTTTGTGTCATCTGCAAGAAGGCATACTTTCCCTTCAATATATTTTACAATGTCACCATAGGGAAACTGAGGGTGGGTTTCCTAGTGCCTGGAAACTCCCCTCCAAGCCTGGGGCACTGTATAATTGAGGTAGCTGGACCCTATCCCCGCTTCACACGGCTCTGCTTGAAAAGGGAGAGCTGCGTGCACCTACCAATAGTGCACGCAGCATTGCCCATGTATATTATGGGGATAAGAAGAGTTGGAGAGCAGCCAAGCACTGTCTAATATTATAGCCACGCCCCCATGCATGTTTGTCATGTCCACTGGTGTGGAAACCCCCCTCTACAAATCCTACATTTGCCCCTGGTTACCAATAAAGATATTAAAAAGCACCGGTCCAAGTACGGATCCCTGGGGTTCTGCACTGGGAACCTTTCCCTCCTGTGAATGCACTCCATTTACTATAACTCTCTATTTTCTATCCTGCAACCAAGAACCTATCCATTCAACCCTCTTAAAATCCAATCCCAAACTTTCGAGTTTATTTAACAGTCTGTGATGTTGAACAGTGTCAAAAACCTTACTAAAGCCATACTAAAGACCTAGACCAGTGTTCATTGACAGATTCTTTAGATCCGTTCCTTGTTGAATACAGGTGTGAGTATGCCCAATGTATGTACATTTTGTTTTTAGAAAACGGAAATTAGATTAGTTTGCCTTTGTTAATGAATCAGGCCCTATGTGACCTACAAATAACCACATTACCTGTCTTGTGCTGCAAAAACAAATTTTCAGAGCGTAAAATCTGCACTTTTAAACATAGACGAAAACTTGGGAGCAAGACGGTTAATAACAAGTATTGCTTTAAATATAAAATTGCAATATCACACTTACAATATAGTTAAAAGCAATGAGTAAGCCTAGGAAGATTCTTGGATAGTCAGTGAGTTAGATATTCAGATCATCTGACTTAGCTATCTCTTGCCAGCATCTACAAGTGGGAGTTTGCAGCAACATATCACTTCCCCAGGACTTGTGGGAATAGAAGTGAAAGCTCTGTTTAAAACACCTACTTCTACCTTTGTTAGTTTGCATTTGAAACAATGCCCTTTATCTGTGACTGCTGTGTTTATACATAGGATCTAGGGATTGCCGATTCCTGGATCAAATGTTCACGGATCGCTATTATGCTTCAAGCTGCTATTGTTCCCATTACTTTGTGTTACCGTGACGCCCTACGCAGACAAGCGTCACCTGAGGGTCATTCACAAACAGCACTGCTTGCTTTTGTGTGCAAGTGCGCCTACGTGAAATTTAAAGTGCCCACACATTTTTTGGTCCTGGGAACCACCCCCTGCAGGGGCAAACGCAGGATTTGTTGAGGGGGGTTTCCACACCACGCCGCCAGTGGGCATGACCAGCATACATGGGGGCGTGGCTATATTTTTAGACAGTGCTTGGCTGCTCTCCAACTCTTCCTATCCCCATAATATACATGGGCAATGCTGCGTGCACTACTGTTAGGTGCACGCAGTTCTCCCTTTTCAAGCAGAGCCGTGTGAAGCGGGGGCAGGGTCCAGCTACCTCAATTATACAGTGCCCCAGGCTTGGAGGGGGGTTTCCAGGCACTAGAAACCCCCCACCTCGGTTTGCCTATGCACTGAGAACCTATCTCTAGAATTACGCGTTGGTAGGAAGAGTTAAACTTGATTTTAAAGTCCAATCGGCTGCCAATTTAGGAACACCCCCTCTATTCATTTACACTTTTACATTTTCTCCTAAAACGACTCAGTTTTATGGATTAAATCAATTATGGTGGTGACCGGACATCGTTAAATGCGTTTCAACAGAGGTAAACGCTGGATTTCTAGAGGGGTAGGAGGTCCAAATGTTTGATTTTGGAACAAGGCAAAGACAAACTTTCTGCAATAAACCGGCAGCAGACACTTTTTTGTAGTGAAAATCATTTAACTGTAACTAAGAAGTTTGGTCACAGAGTGAAAGACGTATTCTAATAACTGGTGCAGAAGCCGCTACTGAGAGGCGTTTGCTTCACTGCATCATCTTATTTGCCAGTTTTCTGGAAATTTGACCTGGATCAGGAAATTGTCGAGAAACCTCGGTAATTCTAATTTATTTTAATATTTTAAGTTTAACTTTCATTTATTTATTTTTCAAAAAAACAAAAACACAAAAAACATGGCCACCGCTGGGCTTCCAGGACTTTTGGCGGTGCCTGGGCAGTGGAGTTTTTTTCCAAATGTACAGCATAAGCCCTAGGTTCCTAAACTGTGCGCCAATGCTCCCAGGGCTGCCGCGGCTCTATCACAGGGGTGCCGTGGACAGAAAGAGGAAAAGAAAAAACGTACCTCCTCCCTCCTCACTTCTCATTGAATTTTGGGCGTGAGGTCATCACGCCCGACATTCAGTGACAAGTGGCAGGAGAGAGGATGCTGGGTCCCAGGCGCCAGCGAATTGGTAAGTTATTTTTTTTTCCTCTCTTCATGGCCATGGCGGCATGCAGAGGGGGCAGAACGAAGATGCAGAGAGGGCAGAGCGAGGATGCAGAGGGGGCACAGCAAGAATGCAGAGGGGGCAGAGCGAGGATGCAGAGGGGGCAGACCGAGGATGCAGAGGGGCAGAGTAAGTGGATGCAGGGGGCACAGAGTTTGTGGATGCAGGGGGCACAGAGTGTGTGGATGCAGAGGGCACAGAGTGTGTGGATGCAGGAGGCACAGAGTGTGTGGATGCAGGAGGCACAGAGTGTGTGGATGCAGGAGGCACAGAGTGTGTGGATGCAGGTGGCATAGAGTGTGTGGATGCAGGTGGCATAGAGTGTGTGGATGCAGGTGGCACAGTGTGTGGATGCAGTGGGCACAGATTGTGTGGATGCAGAGGGGCACAGGGAGTGTGGATGCAGAGGGGCACAGGGAGTGTGGATGTAGTGGGGCATAGAGTTTGGAGATAATGCAAGAACACAGTGTGTGTGTGTGTGTGTGTGTGTGTGTGTGTGTGTGTGTGTGTGTGTGTGTGTGTGTGTGTGGAGATGATGCAGGGGCACACAGTGAGTTAGCTGTACATTATTTTTTGACAGAAATATAATCGAAAAAAATATATCTGTCCTGACCTAAATACTTATTTTGACCCAGCTACTTATAAAATGGGACTGCTCTGTAATTATTTTGGAGGGGTGCCTTGAAAAAATTATGGAGACTCTAAGGGTGCCGTGAACCGCAAAAGTTACGGTGCCACTGGCATAAGCAGTACATAAAGAGAAGTGGTACTGTGCAGTGTCCAAATGTGCAGCATGAGAAATACATAAAGAGAAGTGGGACTGTGCAGTGTCCATACATTCAGAATTGCAAAACAATTGAGATTGCATGCAAAACAGAAATTAGGCAGTAGTGCTGTAGTAATATAAACAGTAATAACATGTTCAATAAAAAGGAATGAGGCATAAAGTAAGCTGTACATTAAAGTGAACACTGATTTAAATAAATCTGACCAAATTAATATTACTCTACAAAACTAATATTAATCTTCTCTCACACCCAATTAAAATAAAAACTAATAAAATTAGTGTTATAGTTACTTACCCCGTGCTGCACATTAGAATGCAGATGATAGCAGGGCAGCTACTTTCAGGTATTTTCTATGTCAGACAAACATTAGATCACTTGATAGAAAATTCTAAAAATAATACACTAGAGATAAAAGTGACAGCGGCCATGTTGTTGAGGCCTATGCTCATGGAAATGTTTCCTGGGCTGTAGACAATGTATTATAGTTAATTTAATATGACTACTAACTGGGAGGTTTCCATAATTAGAGAAATGGGGGTCTCTAGGGAATGGAAAACCCCCCTAAGTGCGTCTCCGACCAATGGATCTCTATGACGTGCTCCTTCTCTGGTGGTTTTCTTGAGTTGTGTTCAATTTGGATCCTTAATGTGGAAGAGACTTAATACAGTAAAACATGGCAAATGGTTTAATATTGCTTGAGGTGGATGCAGATAGATAGATAGATAGATAGATAGATAGATAGATAGATAGATAGATAGATAGATAGATAGATAGATAGGAAAAAAATACTTTGCAGCTGATCAATACTGTGCATACTCTAATTATCCCTGTTATTAAAGTCAATTAATACTGGTCAATATGCTGACACTTTTCACCTGTGCATTTTTACAAAAAAATGTTGTCAGTTCAGACCACACAGTGCATCATGTGCCAGGGAATTATAATAAGTTGCAGCAACATTTAGGAAATAAAAATGTACGTACTTTAAAAATAAAATATGCATTATAAAGTTGTTTTGCCGGCTAAAAGTATTCGAATATTTCTCATTATAGTTTTACCTGTAGGGGGACTATTTCATTGGAATCTGTGAATATCGTTTTAAATAGGATCTGCAAAAACGAGAGACCATAGAAATCGGAGAATGCATTATAGTGCAGTAGATTATATGGATATATTTATCTTATACACAGATAATTGCCAACATAGTGATAACACAAAACGACTAGTAGAAAATAATAAGCTGCTATTGGTGTAGCATAGATGATTAACCGGCAGAAATTTGGATCGCATCTTTTCTGCTGTTTGACCAAATGGAAATTTTGAGTTCAGTCAAACAACAAAAATGTCAACTCGCACTCATATTAGTGTATATATAACTATGCAGGGAAATAATGGTGTCTAGTAAAACGTGGGCAGAAGGCATTTTGCACAAACATTTTATATTGTTATTTAAAAAAACTTATTTTATAATAATTCACTTGAGTCTACACTATACATCTAATTTAAAATAAAAAATTGGCCATAAACCCATACGCCAAGATTATGTCTTAATACGAGATCATAATTCAATAGGTCGTGCCCCTTTTGTCTGTAGAAAATCAGAACTGCCTAAGAAAATCAATGTAATTGTTCATGGGCTAAATTAAATGGGTATTTCTTTTTTCTGGTTTAAAAATATGAGAACCACCAACCAACATATGCTTTTGCTGCTGTTTAGTTCAACCCCGCACAATGTATTTTCTGCCAACATCAGCTCCCGCATGGCCCCCTCCCTCAAATAACATTACAACACACTACTGAAAAAAATTAATTCCCGCAAGATAACGTTAATACTCCCTCAGATAACATTAATACTCCTCCAGATAACGTTAATACTCCCTCAGATAACATTAATACTCCTCCAGATAACATTAATACTCCCCCAGATAACATTAATACACTCCCCTCTCTCCAAGACTCTAACCCAGTGGTTCCCAAACTGTGCGCCTAGGCTCCCTGGGGTGCAATCTCACAGGGGTGCTTTGGCCAGGGCCAGTGGTAAGCAAGGCAGGGGACTGCTTGGTAATTATTTTGGCTTAGGGGTGTCTTGAAAAAATTATGGAGACCATAAGGGTGCCTTGAACTGACAAAGTTTGGGATCCACTGCACTAACCTGTTCATGGAGAAATTGCTCTCTGCTCCAGCAGTGTACTGAGTGTAGGGGATGGTATCAAATGATGAGGAGAAGGTAGGGGCAGGAAGAATAAGGAAGGAACGGCGCAGGCCATTGTTGGCTGGTCCCTGGGTAACAGCCTCCAGGAAACAGAACACCAGTGGGACCAACCCTGATAATCACAGTAAAACGTATGACCCACTAGGGAACCTAGTCCGGTGGCGCTAGGCGGGCGCTAGGCTCAGACTCCTGCCTCTGTGCATTCAGCACATTATAAAATAGGTCTGCTATACAGAGCGATATTGTCATGAATTTAAACTGAAATAGGAAAAGGGTAATAGAACATTTTGTACTAGACGAAAATGTTTTTTTAGTCTGCTGAACTCCATTGGTGATTTATATTCATCCCGTACATATATCAGAGGAATCTGAAAATAAAGACTTCAGAGTCGCATGCAATAATTCATGATTCTGACAGCATGCATCAATTATCAAAGTGTGAAATATAATAGAAATATTTAATCAATAGACCAATCATTGAAAAAAACATGTAATGAGGCAGCTCCCCAAGGCAGCAGGGTTGGGGGGTCCGGGGAGGTACAAAATATAAAGAACTTAAAAAATCCTAATCACCTCTTTGTATAGGATCATTTAATAGTTTGTGTTGTTTTTATTTATTTTATTCTTGTCTAAGGTTAGAAAGGGACTATTACAGTTACTGTCTTATCTAGCAGAATATTTCTATTATACTGCATTTAATACTGAAACGATAAGTACAAATTGCAGAAAGCAGCATCTGGAGTTGTTAATAGAATCTATAAATGTATCAATTTTCTCACTTATTGCTGCAACAAAAAAATCTCTTATCCTCGCAATTTGTTAGTGCCAGCTGCTCCGGCTCACACATACACAGCGGAACGAAAAGCCCATGTACAAATACCGCTGCAATATTTATTAAATAGTCTTCCATAGGGTAGGGGGCAGGATCCATTGGTAGTTGGCCCCTTCGGGGGATTTCAAGGTACCACGGTGGGGTAGTTTAACCGAATGCACGCTGGATTCCCCATATCAGACTTCTCTCTAATTATGTCACACCACAGAGTAGAAAGAATTGACTCTGCTGTTGTCCCAGTGGTAGCTACAGACTGTAGATTCCGTGGAGTGCAGAATGTGGAATTATACAGTGCCAAAAAATGCTAAATGGTAAAATTGTGTAGCAAGAGTGTAACTTGATGATTGTATCGCTGGAACATTGCACCTTAGGGAAATGGCCTCTTCCACCATCATCAACATCAGCTATTTATAAACCGCTACTAATTTCGCAGCGCTGTACATAGGACTCACTCACATCAGTATCTTCCCCATTGGAGCTTACAGTCTAAATTCCCTAACATACACACACAAAAAGACAGACAGAGAGAAAGACTAGGATCATTTTGATAGCGGCCAATTAACCTAGCAGTATGTTTGTGGAATGTGGGAGGAAACTGGAACACCCGGAAGAAACCCACGCAAACACGGGGAGAACATACAAACTCCACACAGATAAGGCCAGAGTTGGGAATGGAACTCATGACCTCAGTGATGTGAGCAGGGCCGGATTTACCGCTAGGCAACCTAGGCACCTGCCTAGGGCCTAGCGGTTCTCGGGGGGCCCAGCTGGGGGGGGACAAGAGGGGAAAAAACCTTGGCCCCTCCCCCGACTCGCAGCACCCCCTCCCCCCCCGCAAGCCTGATGTGCGACGTCCCATGTGTGAAGGGGATGCACAGAAGACTGCACAGCTCCTAGATGTAAAAAGGTAAGTTGGGGAAGGGGTAGGGTAGTATATTAATAGTGTGTGTGTGTATTATGTGTGTGTGAGGGGCCATTGTCTGTGTGTATTATGTGTGTGTGAGGGGCCATTGTCTGTGTGTATTATGTGTGTGTGTGGGAGGGGCCACTGTCTGTTTGTATTATGTGTGTGTGAGGTGCCATTGTCTGTGTGTATTATGTGTGTGTGAGGGGCCACTGTCTGTTTGTATTATGTGTGTGTGTGAGGGGCTATTGTCTGTGTGTATTATGTGTGTGTGAGGGGCCATTGTCTGTGTGTATTATGTGTGTGTGAGGGGCCACTGTCTGTTTGTATTATGTGTGTGTGTGAGGGGCTATTGTCTGTGTGTATTATGTGTGTGTGAGGGGCCATTGTCTGTGTGTATTATGTGTGTGTGAGGTGCCATTGTCTGTGTGTATTATGTGTGTGTGAGGTGCCATTGTCTGTGTGTATTATGTGTGTGTGAGGGGCTATTGTCTGTGTGTATTATATGTGTGTGAGGGGCCATTGTCTGTGTGTATTATGTGTGTGTGAGGGGCCATTGTCTGTTTGTATTATGTGTGTGTGAGGGGCTATTGTCTGTGTGTATTATGTGTGTGTGAGGGGGCATTGTCTTTTTGTATTATGTGTGTGTGAGGGGCTATTGTCTGTGTGTATTATGTGTGTGAGGGGCTATTGTCTGTGTGTATTATGTGTGTGTGAGGGGCCATTGTCTGTGTGTATTATGTGTGTGTGAGGGGCCATTGTCTGTGTGTATTATGTGTGTGTGAGGGGCCATTGTCTGTGTGTATTATGTGTGTGTGAGGGGCCATTGTCTGTGTGTATTATGTGTGTGTGTGTGGGAGGGGCCACTGTCTGTTTGTATTATGTGTGTGTGAGGGGCCATTGTCTGTGTGTATTATGTGTGTGTGAGGGGCCACTGTCTGTTTGTATTATGTGTGTGTGTGAGGGGCTATTGTCTGTGTGTATTATGTGTGTGTGAGGGGCCATTGTCTGTGTGTATTATGTGTGTGTGAGGGGCCACTGTCTGTTTGTATTATGTGTGTGTGTGAGGGGCTATTGTCTGTGTGTATTATGTGTGTGTGAGGGGCCATTGTCTGTGTGTATTATGTGTGTGTGAGGTGCCATTGTCTGTGTGTATTATGTGTGTGTGAGGGGCTATTGTCTGTGTGTATTATATGTGTGTGAGGGGCCATTGTCTGTGTGTATTATGTGTGTGTGAGGGGCCATTGTCTGTGTGTATTATGTGTGTGTGAGGGGCTATTGTCTGTGTGTATTATGTGTGTGTGAGGGGGCATTGTCTTTTTGTATTATGTGTGTGTGAGGGGCTATTGTCTGTGTGTATTATGTGTGTGAGGGGCTATTGTCTGTGTGTATTATGTGTGTGTGAGGGGCCATTGTCTGTGTGTATTATGTGTGTGTGAGGGGCCATTGTCTGTGTGTATTATGTGTGTGTGAGGGGCCATTGTCTGAGTGTATTATGTGTGTGTGAGGGGCCATTGTCTGTGTGTATTTGTGTATGAGGGGCCATTGTCTGTGTGTATTTGTGTGTGAGGGGCCATTGTCTGTGTGTATTTGTGTGTGAGGGGCCATTGTCTGTGTGTATTATGTGTGTGTGAGGGGCCATTGTCTGTGTGTATTATGTGTGTGTGAAGGGCCACTGTGTGTGTATGGGGGGGGGGGGTAGTGTATTTATATTATGTGTGTGTGAGGGGCTGTTTGTGGGCGGGAAATAGGTTTATTTTTTAAATGGTAACACTATTAATTTAATGTTCTGGTTGGAGGCAGGCCTACTTATAAAATGTGGGTGCTATATTGATTTAACACTTGGGCTGGTTGGAGTTCACTAAATTTCATGTACCCATTTTTTTTGCCAAATAGGGTCTCAAACATTCCAGGATCCAGACAAGCAGCAACTAATCGAAAGACACAGCAGCCACAAGTGATGAAAGTGAGAAGAACAGGTAGGAGAGAGCAGCACAGTCTGCCAACTATCCTGAATCTGGTGGGATTTATATTATGAGGAGGTCTGACTTGTTTAAATGTTGCACTATGGGATTCATGCAGAAGACTGACATATTAACATGATTATTACATTACAGCACTTTTTTTATGTTTCTGTAGGTAGAGGGCTGCAGTCAGTAACTGTAGTAGCGGACGGTCTATGACGTGGTAGTGATAGGAGACTACTGTTTTTTCATTACTGGGCTTACTAACCCTGAACTACAGTTTTTTGACATGTTAATTATCTTTAACTAAACTTAGGTATTTAATCATAAAGTACAATTTGTGTGAACTGAATGGTAAGCAGTGGTGGAAAAGGGGTGTATATGGTATCCCGCTACTTCTCATGCTGCCTTCATTGTAAAATAATAAAATTCAATCCACTTGATTACATTCTCATTACATTTTTCATACCGCCACTTCTTAACTTCCACTTCGACCACTGAGCTTAATATTCATCGTATGGAGCATATGACCAGCATAATTCAAAATTCTGGTAGATCCTTTGACAAAATATGGGGTCCATGGACATTATTCTTTAACTGCTGGGACCACAGTGTGATGCAGTGTAATGATAAAGGAGGGCACAGTGTGATGAGAGGGACAGTAATGAGGGGCCGCAGTGTGATGCAGTGTAATGATAAAGGAAGGCACAGTGTGATGAGAGGGACAGTAATGAGGGGCCGCAGTGTGATGCAGTGTAATGATAAAGGAGGGCACAGTGTGATGAGAGGGACAGCAATGAGGGGCCGCAGTGTGATGCAGTGTAATGATAAAGGAAGGCACAGTGTGATGAGAGGGACAGTAATGAGGGGCCGCAGTGTGATGCAGTGTAATGATAAAGGAGGGCACAGTGTGATGAGAGGGACAGCAATGAGGGACCACATGGTGATGCAGTGTAATGATAAAGGAAGGCACAGTGTGATGAGAGGGACAGCAATGAGGGACCACATGGTGATGCAGTGTAATGATAAAGGAGGGCACAGTGTGATGAGAGGGACAGCAATGAGGGGCCGCAGTGTGATGCAGTGTAATGATAAAGGAGGGCACAGTGTGATGAGAGGGACAGCAATGAGGGACCACATGGTGATGCAGTGTAATGATAAAGGAGGGCACAGTGTGATGAGAGGGACAATAATGAGGGGCCGCATGGTGATGCAGGAGGAGCAGCGTGATGTGCGGCGGCACATAGTTTATCCTTCTACTTAACTATAGGAGTATATGCTATGCTAAAAAAAATATAATGCTATGGGTTGTTACAGGGAGGCGGGGGGGGGGGGGTGAAGGGGGCTGGGGGGACTAGGAGAGGGAGTGTGGGGGGCCCCGGGGTGGGGGCCCAAACCAATAACTTGCCTAGGGCACCATGAGGTCTAAATCCGGCTCTGGCTGTAAGGCAGAAGTGCTAACCCCTAAGTCACCGTGCTGCCCCATTAAATCTGATTTGCATGAAATTCCACTGTTTTTCTCTTTTCTAGTTACAATATGTCATACACTAAGTGGCTAGTTTATTAGGCACACCATCATAGTCCATGTAACTGGCTGCCTAGACATTAGTAGTATCATATGTAAGACAAGACAATGCTATTTAGGGCAGATATCAATGGAACGTGTGTGAGTAATTCAATGTAGAGGGAGACAGGGCAAGACAAAAGATTGAAGTGATTTTGAACTCGGCTTAAAAGTGGGTAGCACAAGAATTAGCAGACACCTCAGTAACAGTGTACTTGTGGGTGGAAACCACAGGGCTGCCAAGAAGAATTCAGGGCCCGGGTACAACAAATTCATGGGGCCCCCCCTCATAGTCAAATAAGCCCCAAAATTTTTTTGCGCCGCCTTACGGCGGCGCAAAAAAAATTACATTTATGGTCATGCATTCAGGGGCGTAGCTAGCCAAACGGCGGTGCAAAAAATTTGGGAGGTGTGGTCATGCATTTTGGGGCGTGGCAAACGTGCCATTGGGGCGTGGCTAACATAAAAACCACTAGGCTCTCAATTCGCCGGAGCGTCACATATGTTCAAGCACTCCTGACTTTCAGGACATCTACCACCACAGTGTAGTATACAAACAATGCAGTGTGTACACAAACAGTTCAGTCTTGGCCTACACCTTACATTGGGCACAACATTCACCAAAAATTGGTATTGTCCCTACTAGAATCACAACATTTCACACACTGTGCTGCTCTCTCCTACCTGTTCTTCTCACTTTCTCCACCTGTGGCTGCTGCTTTCTTTAGTTGTGGCTTGTCCGGATCCAGAAATGTTGAAGGACCTATTTTGAAAAAAAAATGGCTACATTTAGAAAATTACAGCCAGCCCCGGCGTTAAATCAATAGCACCCACGATTAATAATTAGGCCTTCCTCCAGCCCCAACATTAAAATAATACTATTTACATTTAATAAATAAACCTATTTCACTTCCTGCAAACAGCCCCAGCAATACCTATTTCCCGCAACCATCACTGCCATTAAATAATTCATAGTCACATTTAATAAATAGACCTCATTCTCCCTAAACTCACCCCAAGATTCAATAGCCCCCAAACCACCCCATCTTAAATTAATAGTCCCTACTATTAAATTGCCTCACCATCACCCTACAAACAAAATAGCGCACATTAATTAGCCGCCACCTACCTCACACACACTACATTGCAACAAGCCCCCTGTGCCATCACACACACAATACTGTGCCCCTTCATCACAACTACACTGTACCCCCTTATGCTCACACTGCGACCTCCATGCTGCTTTTCCCCCTTCTTTTTTACTTTGTGCCTCTCTCCCACTTTTTTTATTCCTCTGTTCCTCTCTCCCACTTTTTTCCTCCTCTGTTCCTCTCTCCCACTTTTTTTTCCTCCTCTGTTCCTCTCTCCCAATTTTTTTTCCTCCTCTGTTCCTCTCTCCCACTTTTTTTTCCTCCTCTGTTCCTCTCTCCCACTTTTTTTCCCTCCTCTGTTCCTCTCTCCCCAATTTTTTTTTTATTCCCCTGTGGCTCTCTCCTTTTTTTCCTCCTCTGTTCCTCTCTCCCACTTTTTTTTCCTCCTCTGTTCCTCTCTCCCACTTTTTTTCCCTCCTCTGTTCCTCTCTCCCCAATTTTTTTTTATTCCCCTGTGGCTCTCTCCTTTTTTTCCTCCTCTGTTCCTCTCTCCCACTTTTTTTTCCTCCTCTGTTCCTCTCTCCCACTTTTTTTTCCTCCTCTGTTCCTCTCTCCCACTTTTTTTCCCTCCTCTGTTCCTCTCTCCCCAATTTTTTTTTATTCCCCTGTGGCTCTCTCCTTTTTTTCCTCCTCTGTTCCTCTCTCCCACTTTTTTTTCCTCCTCTGTTCCTCTCTCCCACTTTTTTTTCCTCCTCTGTTCCTCTCTCCCACTTTTTTTCCCTCCTCTGTTCCTCTCTCCCCAATTTTTTTTTATTCCCCTGTGGCTCTCTCCTTTTTTTCCTCCTCTGTTCCTCTCTCCCACTTTTTTTTTTATTACTCTGTGGCTCTCTCCTTTTTTTCCTCCTCTGTTTCTCTGTCCCCTTTCTTTATAGTACTGTCCCTCCCTGTTTTCCTCCCCTTGCCTCTCCGTTTCTTTACTTACCTTTTGTCAACTTCTTTCTTTTCTTTTCTGCTCTTCTGTCTCCTCTTCTGTCTTCTTTCTTCCTGCTGGCTGCGGCGCTCCTCACTGACTGACAGGCGTGACTTGATGACGTCACGCCCGGCAGTCAGTGTGAATGGAGGAGAGGAGGGACACGGCGCCGCGCGATCACGTGAGTATTTTTTATTTTTATTTTTTTTTCTTCCAGCTCCCATGAACCCCCCCCCCCCCCCCCCCCCCCCGCGGGAAAAAAAAAATAAAAAAAGTTTTAAAAAAAATAGCGCAACAGAGAAAAATAATAAAAAAATAAAAATAAATTTAATTAGCAGCGAGGGCCCGGCCCGGGCCCCCTGGCATGGCCGGGCCCGGGTAAACTGTACCCGCTCCCCCCCCCCTCTCGGCGGCCCTGGGAAACCACAGCATAGTACCAGACGTGCTACAGTCAGTTATTAGTAGTAATAAGTATTGCAGATTACAAAAGTGGTTCTGAAAAGAGCCTATCACATTTAACCTGTTCATGGATGGCAATGGCATCTGAGAATCAAACAGATTTCCTGACAACTAAAGACAAGAAAGTGAGAATGCTGTCGGCTAAGATACAGAAACACTTAAAAAATAACCACTGAACACTTTGGAAAATCATCTCATTGTCTGATAATTGAGTCCGAGGATCTATCTTCCTCGGTGACAATAAGACTGGTTGGAGATGGCAGTGTAATAGTGCGTTGTGTATTTTTTTGGCACACATTGGGTCCCTTGATAAGTATAGTGTAATGTTTTAATGACACAGGAAATCTAATCATTATTTTACTTTAGGTGCATGCCTATGACAATAGCTACAAACCCCTCTCTGTTGGGCTTTTTGTTTGCAAGACAATTATCCATCCTACAAGGAAAAAAAAATTCTGGAAGTGAATTGAGCTTAACACAGTGTCTTCCCCATTTCCCAGCTCTCATCATCTAATAAAGCATTTGTGAGATAAGCTTGATCAAGCTATTGAGTGGAGGGAGATGCACCACCAGTACATTTGCAATAACTATATATGTCAACATGGGTCAGCATCCTTCTTCTGTACTTATTTAAATGTTGTTGTGGATGTAACTGCACATGCAGACTAAGGCCTAATGAGAGAGCAAATCACTATTAATATCAAAGACAATTTGGGTAGAGGGCATATGTGTTAGGAACCCCTCCAGCCGGCACAACACAACCCGGAATCTACTCTGCCAATCAGGTGTTCACTGGAGCCCCTGATGGTGGGGACAGACTGGGCCGCAGACTGACAGAGGGTCGTGAAGTGTGTACCGGCTGGGGAGAACCCAGGCAAGCGGAGTGAGGTCCACGCAGAGGTCAAGGACCGGCAGCAGACAACAGTATCGGTAAACAAGCTGAGGTCAGGGGTCACAGGCAGATAGCAGAAACGGTAAACAGGCCGAAGATCAGGGTCACAGGAAACACAAGCAAAGTCCAATTCAAAGCCAAGGGTCATACACGGGAAATCAGTAGCAGTATCAGGATACAGGAACAGGAACAAGCAGGTCAGCAGACTGGAGCACAGAAGCTATAACCGGCAGTGAGGCTGCAGACCTCACTGCCTTAAATACATGGTTAGACCAATCAGAGCCTAGCTCTGTAACCACACACAGGGCCCTGTTAATTAATCAAATCAAGCGCGAAATAGCCTCAGGCTATTAAATCACCTTGCGCATGCGCCCGGCTGTCCCCTGTTGCCGGGACGCAGCGCTACACTGTGAGGCATCCGGCCGTTGTCTTGACAACGGTCGGCGTTGAGAGGGAAGTGACGTCCCGGTCGTCATGGTGACGGCCGGAACGCTGGGGCAGAGAGGAAGTGAGCCGCGGCGGCTGAGTACCGCCGCGGCTCGTGACAATATGGAACGATTTCGGGGGCACTCTCTGGCGTATTTTGCCTCGCACCGCATAGAGATGCGCAGACAAATCTGCCATGCTGGGTACCGTAGTAACTGGAATTACATGTAGTCGAAAATCATAGTGATGCTCAGTGGCACATTGCGCAGAAATGAATTAGCCCCTGTGTGTACAAACACAAAAAGCATACACGGAGACATGTAATTTGTTCTTCATTTGTGATACTAGTCACCTACTTCTGTGTATTCGACAAATTTGCACCTGTTTTCACAGGTACATAAATACGTTCTTTTGAAAACTGGCGCGACTGCAGAGTTGCAAGATTTAGCTCCTTCTAATGGACAGAAGCAGTTGCCATAGGCAACGGAATGCTCTGTGTGTTCTAAAAACAGTTTGCCCAAGTTGGAAGCGCCGTGCGTAGCGCTGTGGCATCAGTGATCCTGACTATAACCTACAAAGTCTACACATTCATCGGCCTCGCACTGTACATGCATGTCTCCAGTATGTTCTCCTTTTATATTCAGCCCCGTTCTTACTTGAGACAGACTACCCAGCTCCTCATTATAGGAATTTTGGAACAACTAATCTCAAGGTTATTGAAACAGCTGCATCATCATTCAAAATTAATCTACTAATGGTTATGTCTGTAACAATGCCATTATCAATTATGTAGCACAGCTGTGATCCACAAGTTTGTTTCTGCAGAGGGATGTCTGGAAAATGCAGAGTGGCTTATTCATAACTGCTGCCTTGTGCTATTTGTTCAGAGGAACCTCTGCTCTTACTATGTGTTGTAAGGTCATATTACTCATGTGAATATTATATGGAGATTTATGTCTATTGTATAGACATAAATCCTTTTGCTCGCATCCCTTTTTGTTAACTTGCATTTTTATTGGTTCATTGTGTTGTACTGCAAAATAATGACTGCCTTTACCATTCAAAAATTAAAAACAGAAGGAAGCAATTCAAAAGATTAACCAAACTATTAAGCAGCTCATAAATGGTGATTAGTAATGTTGCATTTATATTAAGTGTGACCTCAATATAAAGGCTTCTCATTTGTTAAATTATCAGGTGATTTTTTTTTTTACCCAGGAGGGCAAATATGTCATCCAGTGATTAACTGAGTTTAGTGGTACATAATATAAAGTGCTTTGGTCGAACCTTCCATAGCTTTTTTTGGAAGAAATCTAAGTGACTATATATACACATGCCAGCGTTCTCTCATATATTACCTGGGAATTAGGTTGGCTATTTAGCTCTTAGAAACTATACATGTATATATATATATATTTATATATATATATATATATATATATATATATATATATATATATATATATATGTATGTGTATACATATATTACGAATGTGTAAGAAATTGAATACTCCTCCAAGTATATATATATATATATATATATATATATATATATATATATATTATCAACAGGTAAAATTTGGAAACCTACTCTATGTCTATGTATGAATATAATGTATTAGATTGTTTATACATAAATGATAATATATTAAAAGTATTCAAGGCTCAGGATATAAAAAATATATCATGTTTAGTGCCAATTTGATCTGCACATTACCATCTCTAATCCGCTACTTTCGGCTTTGCGATCGCTTCCTGCGATTAATAGTTATGGAAGATAAAATATTGAATGATCAAAATGACATAGGTTTTCTTGAGAAGCACATGTTTTCAGCTGTTGGGGGAAGGTGATCACACCTTCCTAGAAAAATCCTTTGAATTAGCCTATGACCAGCAGGCAACTGGAACATCATTAAACTCTGAGCCAATGAAGACCCTAGACATTTTGCTTGTGTACATAGTGACATCATCAGTAGTTTTTTTCTATACTGAAGCTGCATATAAGCATGCTGGTCCATTGTTCTGGCTCTCTCTCTTTGCCTGACTACACAGCAGACATGATTATCTTGGGCCTGGATAAAGTTTTAGAGGAAATGTTTTTATACTTTCCTGCTTTATTGTATTATCTTTTATGCGTAATAATGGCTTGCTGTAAATCCTGCTATAGTTTGCAATTAAATATCTTTGTGCTTTGGAACCACAATAATCGCATTAAACAATGTTTTATTGGTAAGCGATAAAATGACTTTAATACTTGAAAGTCCAACCTATTGCCACACTCAGAACATCCCTTTAATTAATTTCAGCTGCTATGGTTTTCTTCTGAAATACTGTTCAGTTTAGTTTCATTTGTCTGTTAAATAATTGATAAGAGTGAGGGAGTATCAGGACTGTCTTTATTACATGTCAGATATGGGTATTTGAACTCAGGAACCTCCTTAATCCACCCAACTCTTCCTATCAGCCAGCACAATCTTCTGCTCCCCACAAATGCAGCCACCTTTCCCCTGGATTCATGCACTGCAGCAAAAAACTACGCACACTGGCACAAAAATAGGCATGTTGGATTTGTACATAGTTCTGTCCTCTTGTGGCTCCTAAATGACCTTTAATGTCTAAGGAAAAATTTGGAAATGGTCAATCATGTGTTCAAATGGTTATGAAATAAGAACCAAAATAAATCCCGATACAGAGGAGGAAGTTGGAAGCTCAGATCTTATAACCTCTCTGCCCTGCCCTAAAAACAACTCGAACAGCCCTAGGCTGCAGTAACCTCATCAGATATTAGAAGAGGAAATTATTCCAGGCACAACTTGGACTGAACATGCTGTGTACTTCTATCCTCTGTGGATAGAACCTAGAATCAGAGCCGGGGAACAACATTGATGAAGACTTCACAGAGAGGATACAGTGCAAAAATCTTGCAGAACAGGGCTTATAACCTACAGGACTAATTGCTTTTCCGTGATCTTAGGATTTTGCAATCCTAAGAAAGTAATCTGAATATATATATATATATATATATATATATATATATATGTGTGTGTGTGTGTGTATATTCAGATTATGAATATAAATCCAGCAAACCAGTCAGGGTCAATTTGCTCGGATCCTTAAAAGCACTAGCGGTGTATGACCCGCGCGTCTTCCCCTCTTTATACTCGATCTCCACGGGCGTAGCAGGTGTCTAAAAAATCAAGCAGACGAGGGCGCTTCCATAGTGCATTATCATCATTTAATAATTAAAAACACAAATAGTTTGACACGTACCAGAAATCTCGTTGTTGAACAACTTAGTGATGAAGTTGTTGGACAACGAAGCACGTAGAGGATTTGAAGTGCTGCACATTTGAGAACTGACGATCACGGATTACAAGTGTCACCATGATCCTTTATTTATATGCTGTTATCTAAGTGATTTCTGGTACGTGTTAAACTATTTGTGTCTTTAGTTATTAAATGATGATAATGCACTATGGAAGCACCCTCGTCTGCTTGATTTTTTAGACATATATATATATATATATATTAGAGATGAGCGGGTCCGGATTTGTCAAATCCGAACACCCCCGAACAGTGCCGATCCGAGCCTGATCCGAGCACTGTTCGGGTATTCCCGCCGATCGCAAAACTCAGAACGAGGCAAAACGTCATCATCCCGCCGACGGATCTCGCAAGATCCAGATTCATATTATTCCCCCGCTTGCCGCCGCCATCTTCACTCGGGCATTGGAGAGGGAAGAGGGAGGGTGTGTTAGTGGTGTCCTCTGTCCTGCTCATTAGTGGTGCTGTCCTGTGCTCTGTCCTGCTCAGTCCAGTGGTGGTGTCCTGTGCTCTCTCCTGCTCAGTCCAGTGGTGCTGTCCTGCTCAGTCCAGTGGTGGTGTCCTGTGCTCTGTCCTGCTCAGTCCAGTGGTGCTGTCCTGTGCTCTGTCCTGCTCAGTCCAGTGGTGGTGTCCTGTGCTCTGTCCTGCTCAGTCCAGTGGTGGTGTCCTGTGCTCTGTCCTGCTCAGTCCAGTGGTGGTGTCCTGTGCTCTCTCCTGCTCAGTCCAGTGGTGCTGTCCTGCTCAGTCCAGTGGTGCTGTCCTGTGCTCTGTCCTGCTCAGTCCAGTGGTGGTGTCCTGTGCTCTGTCCTGCTCAGTCCAGTGGTGCTGTCCTGCTCAGTCCAGTGGTGCTGTCATGTGCTCTGTCCTGCTCAGTCCAGTGGTGGTGCTGCCATAATTCCAGTGGTGCTGTCCTGTGTCCAGTCCAGTGGTACAGCCATTTAAATCCAGTGGTGCTGTGCTGCTATATAAGTCCACTGATCCTGCCGTATAAGTCCAGTGGTACTGCTATATAAGTTCACTGATCCTGCCGTATAAGTCCAGTGGTACTGCTATATAAGTTCACTGATCCTGCCGTATAAGTCCAGTGGTACTGCTATATAAGTTCACTGATCCTGCCGTATAAGTCCAGTGGTACTGCTGTTTAAGTCCACTGATCCTGCCGTATAAGTTCAATGGTACTGCTATATAAGTTCACTGATCCTGCCGTATAAGTCCAGTGGTACTGCTGTTTAAGTCCACTGATCCTGCCGTATAAGTCCAGTGGTACTGCTATATAAGTTCACTGATCCTGCCATATAAGTCCAGTGGTACTGCTATATAAGTTCACTGATCCTGCCATATAAGTCCAGTGGTACTGCTGTATAACTCCAGTCCAGTGGTACTCTCCTGTGCCGCATATAATTTTTAAAGGCTTTGCCGAGTGTGTGTGGTTTAGGGGTACGCTCACTTGTGCTGCATATAATGGAGACCAAAAATTTGGAGGATAAAGTAAGGAAAGATCAAGAACCACTTCCTCCTAATGCTGAAGCTGCTGCCACTAGTCATGACATAGACGATGAAATGCCATCAACGTCGTCTGCCAAGGCCAGCTACCTCGGATCAACCTTTTGGCCTAAAAACAATATTGTGAGGTGTGAGGTGTGAGGAATAGACTGGAAATGAGTGGAAATGAATGTTATTGAGGTTAATAATAGCGTAGGAGTGAAAAAAAAATAAATCTGGATTTTAGCAGTTTTTATGCTTTTTAAAACAAAAATCAGAACCCAAAACCCAAAACCTTCAGGGGGTGTTTTGGCAAAACCCATTAGAACCCAAAACCTGAAGGTAATCAGAACCCAAAACCCAAAACACGAAAAGTGGCCGGTGCACATCCCTAATATATATATATATATATATGGTCCAGAAGAGCACACTCTTAAGTTAAAACCTCTTGTATTGATTGTTTTTAAATCACCTCTCGTTTTTTTATGCCAATATATCATGTAGCAATAATGTAACGTGAACAATAATAATTAATAAAACATGTAATATTTTCGCAGTTTCATTTTGAAATAGAGTTTTTATGTATTGTAGATGATTTATCATTGTGATAGTGGAAGGTTCTGTGATCTGTTATTTTCCCGTACTTGAGCAATATATGTATATATATATATATTTATATATATATATATATATATATATATATATATATATATATATATATATATATACATATATATATATATATATATATATATAGGACACTGCTTTTAATTTATAAAAGCTGTGCCTGTTTGTACAGTTTTTTTTTATTATTTTTGAACATAGGCAAGTTCCTTTAGCCTTACAGGGTTCATAGATGTTGCTCAGTGTGTCCTTCCAAAATATTTAGGAGTCTCCTGGAAAAGGCACGGATAGGCATTTTTGCTACAAAGTCTTAACCTTGCCCCAGGACCTTAAAGTATAATGTCTATGATATATGCAGCTATAATTACAAGTAAGTAGCTCCAAATTTCGAGCAACATTTTCAAAAAAAAATGCAAACTAATATTTTTAATTTCTTTGTTATTTACCATCGTTGTACTGGAGTGATATCAGAGACAGAACATAGAATGTTGTTAAATAGTACTTTGTTTATAATAAAACTACAGTATTTGTCTGGAATGTTTCAGGGGGAAACTTGGGCAAAATGATATCCTGCTCCCCAGTTAGGGCCTCTTTTGGAGAGGAGCGCTGTATTGCAGCCCAAATGTACATGTAAAATTCGGGATACAAAAATGTGCTCTTGTGTGTGTATTTTGAGTTGCACTTATCTTAAGTATGCGGCATGTGGTGCATCATGATATCTTTAAGCATAGTTGCCTACTCTCCTGCAATGTCCTGGAGACTCCTGAATTTCTAGGAGTTCTCCAGCGACATTGATCATCAGGGGGCAGGACTCAGTGACGCAATTTGCGTGACGACGCCCCCACATACTTGTTCCAAAGATCTCCCGGAGGGTAGATTAAAAATGTCGTCCGCATACTAGACATGCAAATCAACATCATCAATTATCTGTAAAAATATATAAAAAAAAATAAAATAATGTGCAACAAATAACAGAAGTGAACCCAACACCAGCGCTGACCAGCGCTCATGGACAGGTGACATCACAATTGTGCTAAACTGGGCAGGTCACACTATAACAGGAAGAGTGTGAGTACTAAGTCCCAGCCTGTTAAACACTGTTAGGGATTCCCAGTATGAATACTAAGAAGAGTTGTGGTAGTGAAAACAGAATGGGCTTCAGTCATTAAAGAGAGCAAAGCAAAAAAAAAAAAAAGGAGTAACTCTGATCCTGGACAAACCATGTTACAATGCAAGGGGTGCAAATTAGTTTAAAATTTTGCACATAAGGAAGATACTGGCTTCTTTTTTGTCATGTAGAACACAAATACTTGATAGCTTTATTTTTACGCTGAAATTTAAAGTTGATCTAGGACATGCCCTATCCCAACTATAAATCTGTCCCTACATTTTAAATTTACCTCCCCCGCCAAGGTGCAAAGTTACTACTTTTTTATGCTCGGCACCACAGGTCAATTGCAGCACAGGGTACCAGGTTTGACAGATGAAGCAGGATACCAGGATTAATCAGGAGGGACAAGGTACAGGTTAGCCAGGAGGCACGAGGCACTGGATGATCCACGAGAAGATCAGGCAAAAGCAGGGTTAGGCAAGCCAGGTGTTTTAAGGCAGATGAACTACAAAAAAACATGGCGTAAGCAGGAGCAAGGTCAAATGAAGCCTGGATCTCTGTCATAAAATTAGGGTGCAAAAAGAAGGATCAATACAGGGGTCAAATACCAGGGAGAAGGTCAGCATTCAAACAGAAGTTTCACAGAAAGACCAGCAGCAGAGAGAAAGACAAACAAACTGGCACTGACCTGTTGGAAAAGACAGTCTTAAAAAGGTCAGCCACAGGTGATCACGATTCTGATCTGATGATGAGGACTAACTGCTTGCAGGCAGGGAGAAACTGTCCAGGTTTAGGAGCATGCCAAATTCAGACAGAAAGACAGAGTCCCAACAAACACAGAGTTGAATTCCACTTGCAAACATATGTGTGCCTCCACTTGGAAAAACAAAGCCAAATGCTGATCGCACTACAAGTTTCAATAAGTCCTGGCAGCTAGCAGCTGCTAAAAAATCCTTGAATTTGATGAAGATCAGGCCCCACAAGAAGTCTGTTCACAAGCTGCACATTGCAATGTTATTTGAAAAAAAAATAAGTTTACATTTTTCTTCAGTATTGCTGAGCACACATTATTATTATTATTATTATTATTATTATTATTATTATTATAATAATAATTGCTCATTAAAGTTTCTAGAGACAGAGAAATCAAACATAACTAATGTCTGTTTCAGTTGAAGAAATTCAGTTAAATATTGTTATTCAAAATCACAAAAGTGGTAATAATAGTGGTCTAAATATCTGTCTGAAAATATTATTTAATAACATTGTATTTATGACATGCTTAACATTAATATGAGAATTCCTCTGTGTCTATATTTATATTTAGAAAATAATGAATCATTTTTTTTTTATATTGTCCGTGCGTGAATATTTCATTAAGAATTTCTATCAGATAGTATTTGTTAAAACGCATAGCAAGTAGCTATTAAGATAAGAAGTGTATACTGCCAATGTATTCATAGATTTCATAATAGACAGATAGATATACACACACAGTTTAAATTGTCTTTTAAAATCTGTATTGTGTTTTATTACAAATGTGTTCAAATCAATTTTAATAGCAGCATTTTTGCTAACACCACTTGTGAATTTGGATCTATTAATCAGACCAATTAATTTTCTTTAAACAGTTCACCCACTGGGCATTTCCATTCCAAAAAAGGCTTCCAAACCATCGACTCGTATATTAGGATTATGTAAATCTTATAGGACAAGTCCACATTTGGACATGTTCTCTCTAATCTTAACTACCCCCACATGTAGGAAACAGAGTTTGGAGTCCATGTTGCTCGCCAAAAAGATCACTCTGGTCGTTCCCAGCACAAGGAGTGGTATTCTGCCCATTCCTCTCCAATAAACCAGCACATATAGGTCCAAAGAAAAATCAAAGAATCAACAAATAGTCAATGCTACCTCTAGCATACAGAAGCATTAATGATACAAAGTTATATCAGTAGCTTCAATACTCATTTATTTATGGGCTTCTAATGCTCTATTAAAGTGAAGACAAAGGACAAGACTCTGCCCTTGTATACCAGTCCAGAGCAACCAAACCAAAGAGTATTACTCTCTTCCCAACATGGCAACAGGTTTTCATGTGGCTGTAGACCTCCAAGCTACAGATCTTGAGTCCTGCATCATTCTGTATACTTAAGTCACTGGTGGAAAACTGTTGGTAATTTTCATGGTCTAAGAGGTGAGACCCCAATGAACTACTTCACGGCGGCTGTGTGCAGTGGTACTGCATATGGAGACTGGATAGGTGAAACTGAGCATCTCCCTGAATGTAATAAAGGCCAGGTACTGGAGGAGCTGAATTGTATAGTTTTGGTATATCCAGCCAAATACTCAAGAATCTCTAGATTAAATTGACATTTTGATGAAAGAAACCCTGAAAAATGAATTATTGGGGGTGAGTGAGGACTGGATTTAAGAAACACTTTATTCACACCACTTTTGTAACAGTTATTGAGTAATTCCCGTAATCCTGGTCTCTCTCACTCTTCCTTGATTCCTGAGCTAAATACTGTTGGAGAGATGTGCGCTCCATATGCACATCTCCTCTCTCACACTCTCACTGTTGGTACTCTAGTGTCAACTAGTGCAGCAGGAGGTGATTAATGACATCAGCATCCTGCTGCTGTATGACTCTATGACCCTAACTGCATTCTATAACTGTTACAACTGCTGCAGCCATTAACCCTGTCTGTACCTGCATCACTGCTGTTGTTCTGTGTTTACCTGCATCACTGCTGTTGTTCCTATTCTTATATAAGTCAACAACTTGGTTTAGTTTAACACTGTGTGGACTAACTTTCTGCCAATAAATTCTGATCTAGCTAATCCCCTTTTCTGACTCCTGAACCTAGGTCTAGCTAATACCTGTTCTGACTCCTTTCTCAGAAGCCCTGAATTAAGTGTTTGCTGAACTATATATACATGTTGTGACAGAAACTCTGGCAAAATCATTGATGGACTACATGTAAATCCCAGATTTCTGACCTGTGTGTTTTGAACTCCAGGGAAAATTGTTAGTATTGGAAGGACAGCTTTCCAAAAGCTTTGAGCTCAAGTAAGAGCCAGATCATTGGGTCCTTCAACAGAGGTATTGTCAAATGTATTAGTTAGAGCCAGACAGGCAAGGATTTTTTTTTATTTTATTTGTATTATTTGTTTTCCTCTGTAATAAATCTAGCTGTGGCTAGTTGCACCATAACATTGGACTGCTGTGACTCATTATGGCTGCTGTGTGCCCCATCTACCCCAGGATACAGGACCCTCTTTATAGCATTATAGGGTAAAGCAGTGCACTGGGGCCCTACATATACAACCACTCACTTCTGTACAGTTAGTTTGTGTACATTGTTTTCATCAAGGTCAAGATTATGTTTTTGCAACAGAAAGATCGCATGTAAACAGCTGATGCTGAGGTGATTAGTCCACCTAAACGTTTTAACAAAGAGGGTTTGAAGGTCCTGAATAAATCTCCCAGACTAATATACTGAAAAGTTGGCAAACCTATGGGGTCCCTATGCTTGTGGGGCCCCCAGGCAACTTCCCAGTGTGCCCATGCGTTAAGATGGCCCTGCCAGGAGACACCTCCTATACCCTGAATATCGTGACAATATATATATATATATATATATATATATATATATATATATATATTTATTTTTGCAACGGTTTCATTTTGCAACAGACATTAACAAATGCAACACTATTACAACATCACTTTTGGAAAAGGACATGCTGTCTAGCAGGTGTGATAGTCCCTTTAATATTAAACCGACTCTAGGGGGAAATACACATCCTATATCACCACCCAAATGTACACTGATAACACACGACTCAATACAAGGGTGATTCATATTACTCTTCACTAGAGACGATAAACCATTGTACAAGAAAATGAGAAATGCATTAGTGAATCTAAAGCTTTGTCAGCTGCCAAGAGAACAAGAAGGACTAAAATGATTTCATCCTGGGTCCTCTTCTGTCTAATGTTAAGCATGAAGGAAATGTTTGTTACCTAAATATAGAATGGGGAGAGAATGACTCCAGAGTGACTCTCTGTGTCTCCACTGACCTATTTTGCATTGAGCACGGGTTTTTTTTTAAGTTTACCACAAGAATGAACACTTTCAAAAGGTTATTACATGTTCATCTTAACCATCGTTCGCTGAGCAATATTAATACCACAACTACAATTTTCCGCTGAATCCATCTATTATCTTTTTTTATCACTGATGTAGAAATTGGATGAGGTTTTTCACGCCTGACCAGAACTTGGCCTGAAATGAAAAGAAATAAGAAATATCGGAATTGACAATGAAGCAGTAATAGACTAATAGAAGATTTCCAGGAGTTTCTCAGCCTCAATCATTAAAAGGAGTGTCCACCAGCAGACAAGTTTAATGCAATGGTTTGTACACACCCTGCTGCAGCAATTACTTTGTATCCCATTTGGTTTGTCTTTCTGTAATGTTTTTGTCCATGTTTTTGTAGTCAGACACTTTATCCAAGTGTAGCAAAAATGAACACATCTGCTTTATGATATAAATAAATGGCTGGAAAGCACAGAAGAAAGTCTTAAAAATAAAATACAAAGCCAGTAAAAGCCAGTAAATAGACATGTGTCTAAAGAGGTAGAAAACCCCCTTAAATGCTGGCTTAAAGCAGCAATCGCATGAAATGATCATATTTTTTTAACATAAATCACTATGGCAGCTATAAAAAGAGTGTTAATATTTACCATTTTCAGCCCCCCCTCCTCTCATGATGTAGTGAGCAAAGTAGCTTTGGAACACCTATCTTAGCTCTGTCTCCACTGTAGCATTCTCCCCTCCTTCATCACATGACATACTGAGAGCTGCACGCCTGTGTCTGTGAAGCAGACTGACTCTGTCTGTGTCTGGCAGCCCTTTTTGTTTGCCAACCAGAGAACTTTTGAAAAGGAGATAATGATTTGAAGAAGGATAGCTAAGAAAAATGACAGGTGCGTGCTTAAAAGTTACTTAACTTGCTATTTAAACAGAAAAATCTTTTGGGATTACTCTTTTAAATTGAGTCATGGTTTCATAATATTCTCACGTCATAGCCCAGTTAAATAAGACGTTGCTGGATTTATTTATTGTCTAAGTCAAAGACATGATGCTTGTGTTTCATTGTTAAGCCAGACAGGAAGTTGCTCTGGTTCAGAGTTGGGAACTGGTAGTTATTCTGATTTGAATGCTGAGTCAAACAGAAAGTTGGCTTGATTTTATACCTACTTGGAAGGTAAGTTTTGAATAGAAGAGGGTACACGACTTTATGTTGGCATTCATGTAATCAAGTGGATGGGACAAGTTGTATGATTACTCTAATTGCATTATCACTCTCATCCCATTCAGTTTTCACACTGGTAAATAGTCCTTTGTGTCATCACAACACATTCCTGCCTACCTTGAAGGCAAAGTAGTGTCCCTGTGGGAGAATTGCCTGCTCTCTCTGGAGTCCAGGAGATCTCCCCCTAATTCGGGAGTCTCTTGCATGTTTCGGAAGACTAGGCAACTTAGCCCACTTATGTCACCTGCCACAATGACCAGGAGACTCCCAAATTAGAAGGAGACCTCCTGGACTCCCGAGAGAACTGGTAATTCTCCCAGAAAAGGGCACCTCAGTAAATACTGAATGGGCAGGGACATAAAACTGTGATTAGCATAAGCTCCGCAGAGTGGGTTGGAAAAGGAGGCAGGCATGATTTACTCTTGTTTCTATTTTATTATGCAGATGTTTCCTAAATATTTTAATGCCACCAAGGTTCTGCTTTGTGAGCTGATCGTGGTATTGTTGATGTAATGTAATTAATTGTTTTTTCTGACCAATGATAAACAATAGTGTTATGTAGAGTTTGGTCTTAGGAAATTCAATAAATATACCAGTAAAATAATTAATTTAGTCTATTTCAAGGCAAAGATCATATTAAATGATGAGTACAGCATGCAAAATCCATTAGAAAGGGACCAATGAATCGGTTATGCTTTGCCAGAGAGCAAGAGTACATCCATGTAAACAAAATATAATAGTAGATATCTTAATAGTTAACTGAATTATCATAGTTAATTGGTCTGTTTTGCAAATATAACCTCAATTTGTAAATAATTGGTAGATACACTTTGAAGCAAAATGTATCTAATGGATACTTTTTTCTGTTGGATCTCGAGCTTCAGAGCACTGGGTGCATGCCATCCTCTGCAAACTCTCAGCAACCATCACCACCTTATATCAGATGTCAGCAGGTTTCAACTGATTAATGAAAAAAGTTTTATATACTAGTCAATTCACACAGCTGATGCCAAGTCCTCTGAAAATCGAGACTCTTTGGAAAAAGGCATTAGTGTAGTTAAAGAGCAGAGATAGAATTGGCGATAGGATATATCTGTATAGTGAGAGAAACACTAGGAAAGTTGTTGATGGTCTGTATGTATGTTCTAGTTCTGTCTTATGCCTTTTAAATTGTATAGTATGTTGGAAAGTCAGCTTTCCAATAGGTGCGGTTCAAGGAAAAGATGGATTCTGGGTTCCGCAGGAATCATATGCAGTGGAAAGGGAGAAGCCCTTTTCTCCAGCGAACACACTGTTATTTATTGATCCATAGTACAATTATCATCCAGCAACAGCAGTGAGCAGCACAGAACTCTGAAATTATTTCAAATATCTTTATACAATGCTTAACTATCATCATCACCATCTACTTATATGGCACCACTAATTCCACAGCGCTGTACAAAGAACTCACTTACATCAGTCCCTGCCCCATTGGGGTTTACAGTCTATATTCCCTAACATACACGGGTCAATTTGTTAGCAGCCAATTAACCTACCAGTATGTTTTTGGCATGTGGGAGGAAACCGGAGCACCCAGAGGAAACCCACGCAAACACATGGAGAACATACAAACTCCTTACAGATAAGACCATGGTCGGGAATTGAACTCATGACCCCAGTGCTGGAAGGCAGAAGTGCTAACCACTTAGCCACCGTGATGCCAATAGTTATTCTTTGTTAAATTGTGCATAAGAAACGATAAACTATTACTGATATCATGCACTATGTAAGAAAAAATACTATTGGGGCTTTAAATAATTATGTAAAGGACTAAGAGGAAACAAATTAATAGAGACTGGGAAACCACCAAGTGATTAACTCAAGAACAATTGGTGGAGCAAGGTACAAAAAAAAAAGTAACATTGTTTCAGGCTGGGAACTTGTGACGTGAGTATTTTAATTAAAATAGTGAGATGAGTAAGAGAGAAAAGTACTGATAAGCAGCTGAGATTAGTCACTCCGTACTATAAGCAGTGCCGGCCATTTAATTGCTCATTTGTTTAGACTTCTGTTCAATCTCTGGCTTCTTCAATTTGCAGTTACAAACTGTTGCCTTCAAATAGAATGAAATTGGATGTGTTTGGTATAAAGATGGTAGATAAGGGTATAGCAGAAGGCTGAGGACTTGTCTTCTCTCAGGCTAGGGATTCACAGTCGCAATTCAGGTCCTTCAGTATAGAGTAACAAATACAGAATGTATTTTACAAGCATAAGGATCTTAAAGGGTCCATGTCACACTATGCCTCATGCCTTGAGCCTCGTGCCTCAGTATTGTGTATACTTTAATAATCACTATGCTGTAAAGAATAAATAAGGAGATGTGAAGAATCAAACTGAAAAATTAACAGAGAATTACATTTTTTTATTCAATCACATTTTTTCCAAAAACTTAAAAGAATTTTTTAAAGGATTTTTAATACTTGCAAACAAGTGTCTTCGGTTAAATAAATTAGGTTCAAACATGGTACCCATATGCTTTAGTTTAGAACAGTAGTTAGGGAACAGGGGTAAATTACCCCAAATGGGGTAAAAATTAAATTCCTGGGGGTAATGCTGCTGATTCACATGCTGTCAGTTGGATTGTAGACCCCTTTAAATGTGAAATTACTGTTGTATCAGAAGAGCCTCAAGGGTTGGCAGAGGCACTTCTTGAGCTTCGATACAATAATGAAGCATGTATTGCATTTGAAAACAAAGCAGATCCGTCATATTTTTGGATGTCAACAGCTGCAAAGTCATTCAAAATTGCACGTGAGGAGGCAGTCAAAAAGTTGCTGCCTTTTGCAACAACCTACCTTTGCGAACAAGAATTTTCCACACTAACGAACATAAAAACAAAGCAGAGAAATCGACTGGACGCTGAAGACTGTATCCAAATTGCTCTGACATCAAAATGTTCCAATATTGATGCTCTCGTATCAAGAAATGAAGCAACATCATTTCTCCAAAACCTGAAGTTTTGAAGTTGAAGCTTTCAAAGAAATTTTGAATAGATTCAATAACATTTTGAATTCCAATAATTAATAATATATGATTTCCTTCCTTTCAAATCAAGGGGGTAACGTCGGCGTATCTAAATATATTTGGGGGTAAACGGTAAAAAAGCTCCCTGACCCCTAGTTTAGAAGATGCAGCATTGTCTCACCTCCTCTGGAGTAATACTGTTTTGCATCTATTAAGGGGTGAAACCTCTTTGCTTTATAAAGTGACCGCTATTTTTTTATCACAAGTTCGTGACTAAAGATGAATATGGAATATATATTTTTTTAGTCTTAAATGGCTTTCATGGCAAAAAATCAATGAATCAATCAATTTCATGCTAAATTACAAGGTTTGATCTTGTTTTTATTATAAACATTAAGGGGCATATTCAATTAGCTTTCCGGTTCACGGGAACGCGCCGGAACGGCCCGCGCAGTCAATCCACGGTACCGCAATAACGTGGATTTTCGTTCGCACCCCATAGGGTTGCGTACGAAAATCCGCGTTATTGTGGTACCGTATTACCGGCATTACTGCGCATGTTTCGCAGTAACGTGAACCGGAAAGCTAATTGAATATGCCCCTAAAACTTTAAACTTTTATGTTTTACATTATTACATTACTAAGATGATTGATCAGGGTGTAAAAGAGACTGGAAGAATCTGTTGCAAAATGATACTAATAAAATAAAATAAACAATGCTTAATCATTGAATACTTTTTTTAAACAATATTTATTGTTTATATGATATTAATTATTGTAAACAACACACTGGCTAGTAGGCAGAGTCCCTCCTTAAGGATGTGTACACACAGGATACCCTAATTTTACACTACTGTTACGTTCCAGTAAAGCTTCAGACCGCGTAGCTTGAACAGCTGATAGAGAAGACATCAATGATCTCTATGGTGATTGGTGACTGGGATTGTTGGTGCACACTGACAATTGTCTGTATGCTTTATGGACCATAAATGCTGATTAAGGGGGTGTAGTACGAGTTATCGGTGCTGTAAACACCGACACTGTTTACTCCTACATAGTTATTCCGATAATGAACAGAGCGACATAGAAAAAATAACTACTTACCAGTAAAGAGACACAGAGGAAATGCGATGAGAGGACATTGCGACACTTCCAAATGCACGACTTTGTTTTTGTTTTGTTTTTTTTAGAGCGGCAACGTACGGACTGTGATAATTTTAATTTTATTCCTATCCCTAACCACTAACCCTAAACCCCTAACTCTAACTCCTAACCCTAACCCCTAACCCCTAACGTAAAGGAAATACTTACCTGGGTCAGTGTATTGCCGATTTAAAAGCCAAAATTTCCAAGTCGCGCACGCAACTGATGTCATTTAGAAGTGTCGCAATGTCCTCTTTACCAGTAAAGAGACACAGAGGAAATGCGATGAGAGGACATCGCAACACTTCCAAATGCACAACTTTGTTTTTGTTTTGTTTTTTTTAAAGTGGCAACGTACGGACTGTGATAATTTTAATTTTATTCCTATCCCTAACCACTAACCCTAACCCCTAACTCTAACTCCTAACCCTAACCCCTAACGTAAAGGAAATACTTACCTGGGTCAGTGCATTGCCGATTTAAAAGCCAAAATTTCCAAGTCGCGCACGCCACTGATGTCATTTGGAAGTGTCGCAATGTCCTCTCATCGGATTTCCTCTGTGTCTCTTTACTGGTAAGTAGTTATTTTTTCTATGTCACTGTAAGGAATTACCTTGACATTTGCACCTCCGACCACTAGAGGTCTCTGTATTTGCAAATTTGCCCTTAGATTTGCCCTTATCCAAGATGGCCAGTTTGGAATCAAAGAGAAACCATCTTGGATCATGTTTCCTGTTTGGGCCTATAAATGGCACTTCCTGGTTCAGACATATGCTTAAGTATTCTGCTTGCTCAGCTCCTGCTACCTACTGCTCTACCTTGCTTCTGTGACTACCTGCTTGTGTACCGACCCGGCTAACGTCTGACTACCCGCTTGTGTACCGACCCGGCAAACGTCTGACTACCCGCTTGTGTACCGACCCGGCAAACGTCTGACTACCCGCTTGTGTACCGACCCGGCAAACGTCTGGCT
Organism: Mixophyes fleayi; assembly: GCF_038048845.1. Taxonomy (NCBI): domain Eukaryota; kingdom Metazoa; phylum Chordata; class Amphibia; order Anura; family Limnodynastidae; genus Mixophyes; species Mixophyes fleayi. The sequence goes on along the minus strand of NC_134409.1, from coordinate 121,893,446 downwards.
ACCCTCTTGTGTACCGACCCGGCAAACGTCTGACTACCCGCTTGTGTACCGACCCGGCTAACGTCTGACTACCCGCTTGTGTACCGACCCGGCAAACGTCTGACTACCCGCTTGTGTACCGACCCGGCAAACGTCTGACTACCCGCTTGTGTACCAACCCAGCAAACGTCTGACTACCCGCTTGTGTACCAACCCAGCAAACGTCTGACTACCCGCTTGTGTACCGACCCGGCTAATGTCTGACTACTCTCTGGATATCTACTCGGCTATTGGGCTTCAGGTAATACCACCAGTATCGTTACAGTCGCTCTGTTCATTATCGGAATAATTATGTAGGAGTAAACAGTGTTTGTGTTTACAGCACCGATAACTTGATTACCACCAGATTAAGGCTGGGTGCACACTACAGAAAATTTCCTCCATGAAATACATTTTTACAGTTCCACCTGATTGCAAACACATGTCCTAGCATACATACTCAGCCTTAGACTAGACCTGTAGCTGGAGCAAGAGATATGGCTGAAAATCAAGTCCCTGAGAGATGCCCAGAGCTTGTATCAGACGCTGCTGAGTGCATTTCAGTTCGGCATGTTCTTACTGTACATTGACTATGGACATACGCCCCTTCTCTGCTCCATTCCCTCCCTAAAATGGTAGTCTAGTAAGTGAAGTGTCCTTTGCGCTCCATGATGAATTTAATGTTGCTGCGTTCTGTGGCGTATGATCCAGTTCTGGGGATGCACAGAGTAATTGTGCAGATTATAATCACAAAATTCCTGTTTACGGGCATTAATGAATCAGGCTCTATGTGAGGAGTACAGTGACTAACAGAGGGAGTGGAGGTGGCACATGGGCCATGGTTACTTCTTCCCTCTCCCTGTACCATCTAGGTTTCCGCTGTTAGATACCACCCTATTTCCATAGCAGCTGCAAGAGGAAGCATACAGTGATATGTGTCACTTTGCACCCCACTCCTGCAGTCACTGTAGGAGGGAAGTGTTTACTATCAGTCTATCAAGTATTAATACTGACTAGGTGGAGGAGTACCATCAGGTGGTATTATAGTCTGTACATCTCCTGACGGTAATCCCATACTATCAGTAGATTGCGTAGAGCTAGTTGTTCTGCTATGTGTGCCACCAAACCCAAGTCCCAAGACAAGCAAGTTTATACTCCAGCATTCATAACATTAAGAAGAGATACTGACTTAGAAGCATTGAGACAAGATCCCTTAGATGGAAGATGGTAGAAGCCCGCAGCCAAAACCTTTACAGCACAACTTAAGCAGGACACAGTGGAATGGAAAGAGTTAACAACATTGTTCATGAAAAATGCAGGAGCCGGGTTATGCTGAAAATTCTCTGTGTTGATGTGGTCAACGTGTTTTCCTAAGTCTGTTTTTAAATTGTTCATTTTAACGACCTGCATGACACGGGAAACACAATTCAAAAGGTATTTGCGCTAAGAAAAAAAAAAGCCATCCAGTGTTTCTATGGAAATGGTTATTCCAGGGACCCAGTATGTACGAGCCTCAGGGAACACAGGACATGCTGGCTTTCCATTACTCTGTTTAATGCATATTTATGGGCCAGATTTACATGTAATTAGCCTAGAAATCACATAGAATTGGGTCACTTTACGGAAAAAAAAATATTTATTAAGTTAAGAGCTTTATACACTTGTGATCCTTAGTAAAGTAGTTGGGGGAAAAAAATCTAAGACAGTCTGGAATATCAAGAATTACTGTATTGGAAAGTTTTTACTTCTATTCCTGTTTAGGCAGCCTCTGTACAATGGGACATGACACTGCTGGGGTCAAGAAAACAGCCTCTGTACAATGGGACATGACACTGCTGGGGTCTAGAAAACAGCCTCTGTACAATGGAACATGACACTGCTGGGGTCAAGAAAACAGCCTCTGTACAATGGAACATGACACTGCTGGGGTCAAGAAAACAGCCTCTGTACAATGGGACATGACACTGCTGGGGTCTAGAAAACAGCCTCTGTACAATGGAACATGACACTGCTGGGTCTAGATAACAATAATGTGTGTGAACGCAAAGAAACTTTATTGTTAAAATGTCATCCTTACCCTCTTATTTTTTTTTGTTCCCACTACCAAAGGGATATGGATTTAAGACATTGGTCATTGGGGGTAAGTCTCAGATTTCACTGGTCCATTTGGCTCAATTCAGGTGTATATCACAATATTATTTATATATATTTGTGTACTTGTTTCTGGTATATCTAAAATAACATTAAAACATAAACAAATTAAACAAACTAGTCATGTCCACATAAAGATTTATCAAAGTGTTCAAAAAAAAAAAAGCAAATCTGTTTAGCTATGTTTCCTATTGTTTCCCCAAAGTGCAATGACAAGAGGCATCTTCATTTCCTAGAAAGTCTACTGGAAAGTCTTTTGAACCTGTCTCCACTGCCACTAGGGGGAGGCTGTGGCCGAAGGGCATGGATGAAGACAATAGAAAGGGCGATCACTAGAAACGCAAACATTTCAGGAACAACTGTCTAGCATAAGATACAGGTCGGTATATTTACTAAACTGCGGGTTTGCAATAGTGGAGATGTTGCCTATAGCAACCAAGCAGATTCTAGCTGTCATTTTGTAGAATGCACTAAGTAAATCACAAGCTAGATTCTGATTGGTTGCTATAGGCGACATCTCCACTTTTTCAAACCAGCAGTTTAGTAAATATACCCCAGGGTGTTTTTATGTAATATTCAATCAGAAAATGTTATTTTATGACAAACACGATAAGTTAAAGATTTTCCTTTTTTATAATTGACACCATGGACAGAGAGTCCAAGAATTGCACTTTTAGGGCCTGATTCATTAAGGAAAGTAAAGGGAAAAAAATGAGTAACTTTAAACCTTGGTAAAACCATCTTACAATGCAAGGGGTGCAAAATATTTTATTATTTTGCACATAAACTAAATACTGGCTGTTTTTTCATGCAGCACACAGATACTTGATAGCTTTATTTTTACACTGACATTTAAAGTTTTTCTAGGACATGCCCTACTCCAACTATAAATCTGTTCCTATATTTTAAATTTACATTCCCCTTCAATGCAACATGGTTTTGCTAAGGTGAAAAGTTGCTCATTATTTTTGCTTTCCTTTCCTTAATGAATCAGACCCTTAGCCTGCTCCACTGATTGTTACTTGCAGTAAAGCTATTTAGGCTGATTGAAATGGCCAAAGTGACCAACCATACACAAACATCAACTTATCCTATTCAAGAATCAGTTTTGACCATATAAGGTGGACATTCAGATCCAACAATAATCCCCCTCACAGAGTGTTTGGACCATCCGATATGGAAGTGCTGTTATGTTTAGGTTTATGGCACTGGGTTTGATTTACAGGTTGGAAAATCACAGTGGTCCTGAACAAGAGCTGTGTCTTCCTGCTTTTGATCGGCCTACATTTGCATGATTTTCTGGTTTTATAGACGTGCACAAGGATTAGTGCAGCAACATCCTGTCAGTTGTGGGAAGAAAAAAGATTTCCTGCCTTATGATGGATAAAACTGGCCTGACATAAAGTCCATGGAAAATCCAGAATGGCTGCAGTCATTCACTTTATTGCAAAAATTAGATTTAGGCAGAGTAAGATATTCTGTTGAACAACAATTTTTTTACATTTATCAACCCATCACACGCAGTAAAATATTATGCAAAACCTCAGAAAGTGGAATAGGTTGGGCCCCAATCTATGTTCCCGCAAAAATAAGTATGTACATTAATTTCACCTTCTATTATAGTACCATATTTTCTATTTCCCTAATAATAATCAGGCAATAAAGCAAAACATATGATAAGAACTGTATATGCCTGACTCATCTTCGAACACAAGTTGCAATTTTAAAACGAACATGGAACTTGAGCGTACGCCCGTATTCCAACCCAAGTGGATCTCAAGATATGTCTCCATTTGAATCTTGTTATAAGTACGCTCTGCCGAAACAGTACTTGTTATAGGTCAAAAGGAAAAAGGGCGCTCTACAGTACTGATACCATCAAATATAATATGATAAAAATAAAGGCTGGCTATACTAGCTGCTACCAAAAAAACATCTTACTGGAATGTCTCAGAAAATTATGATAGAATAGTGATAGGAGCGCTGGTATATCAGACAATTTATTGGCTAATAAAATGGCGCAAGGCATAAACAATAAAACACATATAAAATTGTAATCACAATAATATATATCACAATATTATGAAACCAAGTATAAGCAACCTTGTGGCGATAGATTATCAAAAAAGCTTAGAATAGATATATGTCAAAAAATAAAAAAATAATAATTTTATAAAAACCAAATGTTGAAAAAATGTCCAGATAGAACTTTCGGCTATTGTTCCATAATATAGGATAACCTTGTATTAAAATGTCCTTGTGTTTCACGACGGAAGTGGATTCCTTTCAAAAAAATATGTATGGCAATTTCAGTATACACAATGATAAAATTCCAAGAGGACTGTATATTGATGTATGGTCTATATAGTATTCCTGTCAATACATTGGGATCCGCTTTCCTTAATGATGCTATTGTTCTTTTAGTAGATGGATAGAGTGAAGACAGGAGACTAATGACAGATATATTAAATCCTGGTGTTTTATCCGATTAAAAGAAACCGCCTCTTTAGGTCCTCAAATGTGTATCATAAGGTATTTTGCTGGTATGTGCACATACAGTAGATATTACACTTATCTTGGATTGTAGATGCAGTTACAATGTCCACATTCTCCATCTGCAGGGAGTGCTACTTCCGGATGCGTGACGTCATCTAACGGGTTTCTCAGGGGCGCACGCAGGGGGGGTTTCTGGTTCTCCAGAAACCCCTCCCCTCCGCGAACAAACAGACGCTAAACATTGCCCCTACACAGCAGCACTGTACTGTACAGCAGCCACGGCGCTGTCAAAGAAGCATCCGCGGCAGTGCTGTATTGTAGTACAATAATACAGCACCACCGAGGACGCTTCTTTGACAGCGCCGCGGCTGCTGTACAATTCAACACCACCGAAATGGAGCTGCTGCGCATGCGCGGCCGCATGTGCAGTAGCACTATATTTTATTTTATTTTTTTTAAATCCAGCGTTTGCCCCTGTAGGTGACGGTTTCATCTGGGGTAAGGTTGTTTATACTTGGTTTCATAATATTGTAATATATATTATTGTGATTACAATTTTATATGTGTTTTTATTGTTTATGCCTTGCGCCATTTTATTAGCCAATAAATTGTCTGATATACAAGCGCTCCTATGACTTGTTCTAGGTCGACAGACAGAACAGAATGCAGGATACGCAAATGCAAATGTGCATTATAAAGTTCTATCAGAATGTATGAAAAAAAAAAAAATCTAAAAGAAATGACCAACTCATAAAGCTATAATCATTAGCAATCATATGTGATTTTTTAAATAAAAAAACATTTTTTTTTACATTAAATACATAAATCAGGATCTTCTTACTGTCTACTGTACATACAATGCATTTATATAGTCAATCTTCTAGCATACACATGTTCTATGCTGTCTAGTGGCACGTATACGTGTAGTTTTTAATACAGATGTTGCCATGACAGTCTTCACTAACAGTCGGTTCTTACACCTGCCCTGTAGCTGGTTCAAGTTATACAGCTAAAAAGCAAGTACTGAAATTCAGAACTTGAATCAGCCGCGACTTACTATACATTGACTACGTTCATCCGACTCTTCCTCCCCTGTACTGTTCTTCAAATCGTCGGCACTGGTAAGTGTAATTTGCGATCAGTCATGAATTGCATTCATTGACGGAAAGTCCATTTCTGAGCATCTGCGGAGCAATTTCACGCAAGATATGGCGCACAAAGAGACTTACGTCCGAAGATGAATCAGGCTCTACATCGATAAGAAAACTAGTTATTATATTGTTATCTATGCCTCTATGGCATGCGCTGAAAATAGTCATTTGCTTTTTGAAATGTTGCCCTTAACACGTTAGCATAATTTATTGAACATGAGTCCAAATAACTCAGACAATACCATGTTATCAAAAGGAGATGATCTAAAATGTTGTGTAAAATAGCTAACAACCTGACAAATAATCCACAAGTTAATGTAGTGTGTCACTAAATTGTGTGACATGAGATAATATCATCTGCGATGTATTCCACTATGTTCTGCGGATCTGCTCGGAATATAAAACACTTTGGCTGATGCCAGCAGAGCACGCTGCAAGTGGTATTCTTATTCTTCTGCCACATGAAGAAAAAAACTGTTTATAAGGGTTTAATAAATACAATTGCAAATGTTCTGTGTCATGGCTGATCGGGGGGTCGTTAAATAGGAAGTGCACCTCTAACGGCAAAATGTTACCATCTAGCAAAGGTCAATAGACTGTGATTATTTTGTGAGCTGTATCATGGCCATAGCATGTTCCAAGCTGCAATTTCCAAAATAATAATTACTATTATTATTAACCAGTATTTTCAAAGCGCCAACTATTACTTTCATAGCATATTACACAGCTTTGCACTTTGAAGTGATCACAATGTCAATAAATGACATATATTGACATGAAGCAGATGGCCAGGCCCAAATAAGCCAACAATCCAAGAGCTGTGGGCTACAATTGATATATACGGTAGTGAAATAACACTTATAGCTGGTGGTAGGAAAGTAGGTTTGGATACTGTAAGGCAGAAGTGTTATCAGCCACCAATATTAAAGCAGCCATTGGTGACTGGCATATCTGTGCAGCTACCGGTACATGGTATGGTTGGATGGGAAGGTGGAGACGTGAACGATGGACAACTCACTGAAAAAATGTCAAGACAGTCAACTGCTGCCAACTATGACTGCCCACCAGTGGCGGAACTACCATTGGTGCAGCAGGTGGGGTGCATCGGGGCCCATGGAGAGAATGGGGCCCACTGAACGGGGAACTAGAGAGCTGTGGGCCCTGGTTCCTTTCTCCCCACTTCCCTGCACCGGGGCCCACAGCTGGTTAGTTCCGCCTCTGCTGCCCACCATCATTCACCTCTACTGAGCCTCCGTCCTCTTCCGCTCATTGCTGGATACTCAGCCAGGACACTTGTTCCCGCTGTGACCGCTGCTGTCATCAGAGAGGCTGCATAGATCCCCAAAGGAGAGACAGAGGTGGTGTCACAGTAGATATGTGGGAGGTTGGGCACAGACATGATCTATAGGGCACATACATGATGTAAAGGGCACATACATGATCTATAGGGAACATACATGATCTAACGGGCACATACATGATATAACGGGCACATACATGATCTAACGGGCACAGACATGATCTAACGGGCACAGACATGATCTAACGGGCACAGACATGATGTAAAGAACACAGACATGATCTAAAGGACACAGACATGTTGTAAAGGACACAGACATAATGTAAAGGGCACATACATGATCTAAAGGGCAAACACATGATCTAAAGGGCACAGACATGATCTAACATGCACATACATGATGTAAAGGACACAGATATGATCTAAAGGGCACACACATAATCTAAAGGGCACAGACATGATCTAAAGGGCAGCCATCTCTAACTGCCATCCACATGGCACATGATACAACATCAGACTTCTCTTCCTTACTGGGATCAAGCTTTACACTGTAGCTCATTTCAGAATTTAGCATTGGTTTTGCTGGTCTTACAGAACTATTACAAGGGGAAGGCAGAAGAGGCAGCTGCCTTGGGCACAAGAAGACTTGGGGGGAAATTTACAGCACTAAATGCAAACAGTTTTTCTCCTTCTTTATATGAACTTTGCCTCAGATATGAAGGCTGCATCCAATCACCATCATGTGAAGGCCTAGTGGCAGGGGTGGAAGAATGTATCACTGGGTCCCATAGGTAAATTTGGGTATGGACCCAATGATGTCGTACTCACCTCCCAGGCCCCCTGCTATACTGACTATAGAGCAGAGCAGTGGTGCTCTTCTGAGTATGCACAAAGCACCCTCACCTCCAGGACCCATAGCTCCACACCCCCTGCGCCCCCAATTGTCACACCCCAGCCTAGAAGTTTGGGTGCCAAAACACTTTGCACTGCCACACCTGAGATGAGTATAAACAAGTTGGAAATAAACTTTGTTCATATTGAGGTGCATATGACACGACAATCATCCCATATCAGTGGAATAAGACTATCTATGCTGTTGGAGACCCTGTTCCTTCCACTTTTGTTTTTAATCCCTGCTAGGCTCCATTTCCCTCCCCACATCACGGCACTGCCTCTGCCACACGGAGCCTTGTACTTTATTCTATAATCACAGGAGACCCAAGAACTTATTTCCTTAAATAATTGGTGCTGCGCTGAACATTCTAATCTGATTACTGATTGTTCTATCATTGTCCACTTCAACAACGGGTGTACCTAGACATGCATGAAATGAAGATTGTATATGAAGACATGCTCTGAGAGTAGTGGCATGTAAAGAATGTCACAAATTGTTATCAAGCAAACCCTTACTCCAAGCAGCTCTGATTGGCTGTTCATGAATTGACCTCTTCTTTCATTCATATTGTGGCTCTGCTAGGAGCTATACCTTGTCGTTCTATCACGGGGAGGGGGGGTCATTTTGTATTCCCTATTGGATTACATCAGGATAGAACAAAGAGGATTACTTATGGGTTTAGGAGAATAATAAAGTGGTAAATTAACACAACAATTTTGGGGCTAGATTTACTAAACTGCGGGTTTGGAAAAGTGGAGATGTTGCCTATAGCAACCAGTCAGATTCTAGCTCTCATTTATTTAGTGCATTCTACAAAATGACAACTAGAATCTGATTGGTTGCTATAGGCAACATCTCCACTTTTTCAAACCCGCAGTTTAGTAAATATACCCCCAGGTGTGGTTTTTGTGGAACTACATTTTCCAGCGGGGCCCTGACTGCCAGTACAGACTGGTGCTTGTACTTTTATTAGCTCCAGCGTGCTCTGACAACCGCGGGCATGCTACAAGCACCAGCATGCCCAAAGCAGTCACTGGCCATGGTCTATGGTCAGATTTGTAACGAGCCATAGAAGCACATTGACTAGAACAATGAGCAGCGACAGGGAGTCTTTCAGGCACTGCTGACTAGAAAAAGATATATTCAAATAGTCTCTCCAGAAGGATAATTGACTATGCCATTTACATGTTTATTTCGGTATAATACCCCTACACACTTTATTTCAGATGTTCCTGATAAGACCGTCACATTTTTCTTAACTGCTTCTCTGCTTTATGGAAGTAAAATATCAAAGCTAAGAATAGCAGACTAAAACAGCTCTTGTATGTTAATATGCCCTTGAACTGTGACCCTATTGGCTTCACTTGCATTGAAAATTCGTTTAAAAGCAGAAGAAAAAACAACCTAATCATTCCAAACTGGTTTCTTATTTTACCCACAATCCAATTGATTACATTTTGCTTAACATGCTAAAGTTAGTAAGCACTTTGGCGGGCGTCCCAGTATCTTGTACGTAAATGCATTGTGAAGATCATTCTGTCTGCACAAAATGGACCTGATACTTTGAGTTCCAGACTGCGGTGCAATCGTTTGATAAACCTTTATGATTAGGTTTAGTCCAAAGGACCTAAGTCTTTACAAATACAAACTGTTGTTCAGTATCTGAGGGGGAGGGGGATTAAAATTGTGTAGAAATTGCAAGGAAATTAAGCACACTTAATTGGGGCTATTTCCAGATGCAGAGCAAAGGCAACTTACTACATGTTGCACTTATCTTTACATCCTACCATCCCCAATTTTGAGCTTGGTCCATTTTCTCCCTGATATTTTCCTCCTGAAAGAGGTATGGTCGCACATAGAATAGAATGGCAAGATAGAGCCAGGTTTATTGTTAGAAATCGGATACACAGCGATCAGTCGATCACTATGACAAACACAATTACAAGACTCACCGCAGAATTAGCATATACTGGATAAATGGATGAACCATGAACACAGGAAAGACCATGAAGAAATCCTTTGGGGTAATTTTTCATCCATCCAACTTTGTTAAGATGTATTTTTCATACTGGTCAATTGATCAGTATTTTTAGTTCCTTCTTTCCAGGCGAATGTAAGACAGGTAAAGCTCCCATAAAGTTTTAATAGAAAACCAGGAAAGCCATCTGAAGTTGGCATATCTCACCAGACGCATTACAGTATTTCTTTAAAATGCTAGCTAAGTTAAAAATGTTATAAAAAAACAAACAAACTATGTCCACTTATCTATACCCAACATTTCAAAGTGAAAAAATTGGAACAAAATAAGCCACGCCCAAATGTTGCCCCCAATCTGCACAACCAGGTCTAGTTGCTCAAGGTAGTGCTGTCTTTCCAAAAAGCTCCACCAGGGATGTGATCATTCAGACCCTCCTCTAAATAGAAAATGTCCTTTTATCCTAGACCCTCGAAAAGGCTCTGACAGTGGTAGGGGTTTTCAGACTGCCCACAGAGTCTTTCCCCACAAGGCTAGGGAGTTCCCTTTACTTTGGCATCTGCCAAAGCCTCATCAAGGGACCCAGAATCTTTAGATCCTCCAACAGGCTTTCTAGGCTATACACATAAGTTAATTAGTAAAATTACAACTGCTGTTTTGCATTGAGAAGCTATTGCAACTGATGGGAAAAGATCTGAGCTGGATTAAGGCTCTTGGGGGCCTTAAAACAAAGAGGTGCCTAAGGTCTAATATGGCTATCATTTTAGTCAACTACACAGGAAATACTGTGTGCACTGTTAGGTGCATGCACCACTGCCTTCATAAGCAGTACAGTGTCAAGCGTGACATACCTCCCAACTGTCCTTGCAGTAGGACCAAATCCTAACTAAGTGAGACAGTCACCCAAATTTGGGACTGGCTCACTAGATTCAGGACCTTTGTCAGACTATCTTGCTTTCTCCTGCCTGCTCTTGCACTTTTCACTAACTGCGGCTGCTAATGTCTTAAGCTATTGTACTGCTTGTCTGAATCCTGAAATGTTGGTGCCCTATTTGGGAAAACAGACAGGTATATCGAATTTAGAAAACCCCAGCCAGACCTGGCATTAAATCAATAGCACCCACACTTAATAATTCAGCCTCCCTCCAACCAACCATTTAATACATATCTCCTTGCAAACAGCCCAGGCGTTAAACTAATAGTATTCACATTTAATAAATAAACCTATTTACCTCTCCATCAAACAGCCCCCATAATAAATTAATATTTATTATTTATTTAAATAATAAATATTATATTTATTTATTTGATAAATATACCTATTTCCCAAAACCATCTCCAACATGAAATAATTCATATCGGCATTTAATAAATAGCCCTCCTTCTCTCCCCAAACCCCCCATTCTCTTAATAGCCCCCAAACAACCACAGCATTAAATTAAAGCATCCATCAACCCACCTTAAATTAATAGGTCCTACTATTAAATTAAATACCCCACTATCTTACCTTCGTTGCATTAAGATTTCCTCCCCTACTATCACACTGACCTTCTTCCAGCAGTGCTGTTTTGGAGGGGCAGACTCTGCGATCTGCCTCCCTTGCAACCTGCTCACATGGGACGGCATCCTTATCATATGTTGCACGTCCCATGTTACATGCCAGTGATGAATAGGGGGAGGTGACCACACATAGGGGAAGGAGGGGAGGGAGGAACGGATCATATGATCTGCTGCTGCATGAAGCCGGCTGGTCCAGGAGGAGTGTATGGTCTGTGTAGTCCCCTGAGAGATGGGGGCCTGAAGCTGTGGGAAAGATGACACTGGCAACAGCTACAGTTGCTCAATATAAGTTATCTGACCAATAGAATTGTAATTATCAAGATTTTTATGCAAATAGCTATCCAATCAAAACAGAGAGGACCTTGTTCAGAACCAGGGCCAGATTAAGGGAATGGAGGCCCCTGGGCTAAGGGCGCCTCCATTCCCCCGTGAGGCCCCCATTGTGAGCCGCCCGCCGCCCCCATCCCCCGTGAGGGCCCCCCCCCCAAAGCGCTTACCTGTCAGTCCAGTCCTCCGTCCCCGGCGCGCTGTATGCTCCTTACTGAGGAGATCTCGCGAGAGTTCACTAGCGAGATCTCCTCAGTAAGCAGAGTACTGAGCGCCGGGGACGGAGGACTGGACTGACAGTGCTCAGCAGCATTGATCGGTCTGGGGGCGCCCCCGCCCCCGGACCGATCAATAATGCTGCTGCGGACTTTGAAGGGCCCCCTGGATGCCCGAGGCCCCTGGGCTATTGCCCAGTTAGACCTCGGGTTAATCCGGCACTGTTCAGAACACCTTGAAATTTCCATGGTCAGGGAGTTTGTGACATGATGAGATATTTTGATAGAAGCCCTTCTTTATTTGTCCCAAAAAATCATATGATAAGCTCCTCATTTAAGGTGCTAGTGGATTTAAAGTGAAAATATAGCCCATGAAAATGCATGTTCAGTAACAAGTTAGTTGATGAGTGGCTAACACAGAAGTAGTTGCACAGTACAAACACAGTTGTTAGAAAGAAATTGTGCCAGATCAAATATATGCTCAGTTTTATTACATCTCTTTTTTCTCTCCTGCACAGTTTTTTTGTTACATAATACATGAAGATAGTGGCCCACACATATGGTCTCAAGAGCTGGCACTCTCTACAACGGAACTGTCACACTGCCTTTTTACCTCTAAGTTCTACACCTTCGTCCTCTGTACGTTCCCATTCTTCTTGCTCAGCATTGGGTCACAATATCTGCAAGCTGTCACCATGGGGTGTCTCAGGATTAAACGTGTTACACATACCCATGCTTGCAGTCTTCCATATCAGCCTTCTCAGCCCTAGCTACTCAATTCCACGACAGATCAGGTTTACTACACCTGCCCCAGTCTCATACACTCTTTATCTCCCCTGTCTCCACTTGGTTTTCACTGTGTTCCCGAGCCTCTCTCTTAGAAACTCAGACTTGTTTCCCCTCAGTGGGTAATTCACTCAGCATTTACTGGGTTCCGGAGCCCCCCTTCTTGGAACTCAGACTTGCTTGGCAAAAGAACTATCAGCTCTTTGAGCAATTCTAGGTCTTACTGCAGTTGAATAGGGTTCATTCAGAATCTCCACTTCCAAGGAGAGTCACAGTAATGAGTAACTTATAGGGACAAGGACATCACCTGGAATGTAGACTATGTCAAATAGTTCCCACGTGTACCAAGAGCCACAGGGTTTGGTCCAGGTATCATCATCATCACCATTTATTTATATAGCGCCACTGATTCCACAGCGAGAACTCATTCACATCAGCCCCTGCCCCATTGGAGCTAACAGTCTAAATTTGCTAACATACACACAGACAGAGAGAGAGAGAGACTAGGGTCAATTTTAATAGCAGCCAATTAACCTACTAGTATGTTTTTGGAATGTGGGAGAAAACCGGAGCACCCGGAGGAAACCCATGCAAACACGGGGAGAGCATTCAAACTCCACACAGATAAGACCATGGTCGGGAATTGAACTCATGACCCCAGCGCTGTGAGGCAGAAGCCACCGTGCAGCCCAGGTATCTATTAAACCCTACGATACTAGCAGACACTATCTGTTTTGCCCTGGGGGCCATTACCAACTATCCTACAAGACATCGCCCACACTTGTGCAGCATATGGGGCTTTACACTAAGAATGTACATGAACGTTGTCCACTGCCTCTGTCCCTTGTCTTATTTCTTTTGGCTTTGGAGCAAATATTTCTTTATTAAAGCTACTGTGCCTGAGTTACAAATTAGGGGGTCTAGAAAAAAATTAAGTTGGGAACAGAGACATGTTATAATAAGGACATTTGTGTTAGAATCCCAGGGCTCAGGGCTGTAAAACAACTCAGGTCTTTCCATTCAAGAACCACCTCCTCCGACAAAGATACTGTTAGATACGGACAATCTATTGTGTTGGTTAAAGCTAAAGAGGCTGCAGGATTTTTCAACCTTTACTTTCATTCTATGAACATTCGCAAATGACTGTGGTCATTTATATCCAATGTGCAGGATTGAAACTCCAGTTATTACATGACTGCGGGAATCCAACATAAACCTATTTTTAACAACAATGTTTGTACCTTTCTAACATCAATCAGTTTTTATACCTCCTATAACTCAGTCTTCCATTTGCAAAATCTCCGTGGGGGAGACATATATGGCTGCCACATCAAGGCACGGTTTCTGAAGTGGAACGTATTTGCAAGTCAGAAGTCAATCTCTGAGTCAGAGCCGTTCCTCCATGTACATGATGGCAGAGGAAGGAGGGGAAAAGGGGATTGTGCTGTAAACAAACAGGCTGAGATCAGAGGAAGTACAGTTGGGCGTAGATATGCAAATTAACCACACCTACCTGAGCTGTGCATGTATTTAAATGTGTACTTTGTAGGCATGTTTTCGCGCCTACACAAAATCAGTGTAATTTACATTCTTGCTATGTAAGTACTAGGTTGCATGTTGGTTATTTAAATACTTAGGGCCTGATTCATTAAGGATCTCAACTTGAGAAACTTCTTATTTCAGTCTCCTGGACAAAACCATGTTACAATGCAAGGGGTGCAAATTAGTATTCTGTTTTGCACATAAGTTAAATACTGACTGTTTTTTCATGTAGCACACAAATACTCAATAGCTTATTTGTACACTGACATTTAAAGTTGATATTTGTGTGTTACATGAAAAAACAGTCAGTATTTAACTTATGTGCTATACTAATTTGCACCCCTTGCATTGTAACATGGTTTTGTCCAGGAGACAGAAATAAGAAGTTTCTCAAGTCAATATCCTTAATGAATCAGGCTCTAAGGGGCGTATTCAATAGTTTGCCGTGACCGCCGAAAAACGAGCGCGTTAAAACTATTACCGTTTATTTGGTAATTACTCGCTCAATTTCAGCTCGCAGCTCCCTGAGCAGCGAGCTGAAATTGAGCGAGTAAATTACCGTATGAACGGTAATTACGCGCAATATTACCGTATAAACGGTAATAGTTTTCGAGCGCTCGTTTTTCGGCGGTCACGGCAAACAATTGAATACGCCCCTTAGAGTTGAGATGCACCAAACATAATGCCACTCTAAATACAGGCAGAAATATATATAATTGGGTCCATGCATATTAGTGTGAGTGCAAATATGCAATTCTACGTGCAACTCTAAATCACCTTCCATGTGTCTTTTCGGCAACCAGAGTTATTTATATTGAAAAAACAGACATAGTTTTTTTTCCATAGGATTACAGCTTTTAATATGATCCAAAGTGGATTTTGGAAGTTAATCAAGTTGTCCTTTGTATTTATTGATTACTATACATTACACCGTAGAACATCTTTACATTTAATTATATACTGGCTACACGCAGATATTTTGATGGATTGCACAAGCACAGTAAGTGGGTTATAACTTTGTAAAACGCCTTAACATTTGTCAATATGTCAAATGTAGTTCTATACATATGAAACGTATGCTGAAAACAAGGTAAATCCCAGTCCTCGGTCTCGTTGAACATGGGGTCTGAGGACAAACATCATCTTTAGCCTGTTCTGTGTTATACAGTGTGCATGTTATACGGTATATATAATACAGAACCTTGTGCAAGAGCAACTGTCAGTCAGACAAACTGATTCATACTGGTAAATGAAATTACAGGGTTAGATACAGATCAGTAAATTGTATAAAGGTCCATTTAGAAGACTCCTTGATTTAAACATCGCCTCCTGTCTGCCTCTGCTCAGCTGGTGATGTTCTAGAAAGTTCAATAAAATATGCAAGTTAGCTTCAAAATTTACAGTGGAAAAAAAAGAACTGCGATTTGAAATAGCGACTTGAAACCACAAAGTGTAGAGGCCAAGCATATACAAAGCTCTACGGAATATGCTGCGTTATATAAATAAATGTTAATAATATTAATAGTATTAATTAGAGATGCTCGGGGTCAGTTTTCTGAAAACCGAGCCCACCCGAACTTAGGGGATCCGAGTAGGCTCACGAGCCGTCTCAGTCCTTTCGCGTGTCCTCGGATCTGAATCTGTCCCTACAGTCAGGACAGTTGGGAAGTATGTCCGGCTTCACACAGCTTTGCTCAAAAAGGGAGAGCTGCGTGAACCTAACAGTAGTGCACGCAGCATTGCCCGTGTATATGATGGGGATGGGAACAGTTGGAGAGCAGCCAAGCACTGTCTAAAATTATAGCCACACCCCCATTCATGGTGGTCACGCCCACTGGCGGTGTGGCGTGGAAACCCCTCTCTAAAAATCCTGCGTTTGCCCCTGATTGGGTATCTGTATCTTTAAGGTCTCTTTCTCTGTCACTTTCCAAGTATGGCTACTATGAGGTTGCATTTTATATCTTCTGTGGATCTAAGCTGTGCTACAATTTCCAGCAGTCCTTTTTTATGCTCCTGCATATTCTTTCCTTTGCTAAGTCTCATTTGGAACAGCTTTCTAAGCAGAAATATTTTGCTGTTTAAATGTGATCTTTTGTGTAGTTTCTGTACTGCATCCTACATACCCTTAGCAGCACTGGTCAAAGTGGGAATTTAGAACGAAGTCCAGTATAGAAGTATGAAAAGATGGGCCGATGATCTGGGACCTAATCTTTAGGGATTTTTATAGTGTGGAAATTAATTTTAAATGAATTTTAACACTATATAGTATAAAACAGGCCTGTCCAACCTGTGGCCCTCCAGCTGTTGTGAAACTACAAGTCCCAGCATGCCCTTCCAGCTGTCAACTGGTTGTCTACCGGCAAAGCATGCTGGGGCTTGTAGTTTCACAACACCTGGATGGCCGCAAGTTGGACAGGCCTGGTATAAAACATTTTAAATGATGCAAGATTATACCCCCTCCTTTCCTGTGTCCAATTACCTCTCCCTTATGTCCCCTTTCATTACCCTTTCATTAATGTTTCCTGTTTTCCTAAATTTCTCTAATATCTCCCCTGTGTTTGTTCACTCATGTCTTCCATGTGTCCCTTCTCCTTTCCCTCATCGGTTTGTCTATCCAGACTCCCCATGTGCCCCTATCTTAATCCCAGGTAACACCCCTCTCTCCCTCCCCACGTGCTTTCCTTTTGTCACACTTCAATGCTGGAAGATGGAAATGACAGCTATGGAGCTCGGGATATGATGAAAACACATAATATTTATTTGAACAGCTATGAACCACAGAATGCAGGAAATAATATGAACCGCGTATTGCTGAGAATAAACAAAGATTTCTGGGTGATGATGAGAAGCGGTACACTGGTAATGGTATTTACGATACTGTAAACACAGACAGTGTTTACACCTACATAATTATTATGATACTTAACACAGCAACATGTAAAAAATAACTACTTAGCTTTAAACAGACAGGGCAGATCCGATGTGCGGAGAGGGCGACACTTCCAAATAACCTCACTTCCAAGCGCGACTTGGACATTTCGGTTTTTAAAGCGGCAATGCACGGACCCATGTAAGTACTACCCCTGGGTTAGCGGTTAGGGTTAGGCTGCGGGTTAGGGTTAGGGTGAGGTTGCGGGTTAGGGTTACCAATACAATTAACATTACCATGAAGAAATGGGTCCGTGCGTTGCCATTTTAAAAAAAAAAAAATCCAAGTCGCGGTTGCAAGTGACGTCATTTGGAAGTGTCGCCCTCTCCGCACTTAAGATCTGTCCTTTGTCTGCTTACAGCAAAGTAGGTATTTCTTACATGTCACTCTGTTCAGTATCGTAATAATTATGTAGCTGTAAACACTGTTCGTGTTTATATCATCGTTCATTCGTACTACACCCACAAGTAATACAACTGGTGCAGGTGGACTGACTGAATGAAGAAAAATCAGATACAGAGATGATGGCAGCAGCAATGAGTAACAGCAACATAACAACAATGACCAGCACAGGTAACTGGGAGAAGCAGGTGTAAATAATTAGCTTAGTGCAGCTAGTTAACGCCTGTTAGTGAGAAGAGAAGGCACAATAGCAGCACCTCTGGTCATTCACAGGTACTGCAGGGTAAACACAATAATCTAAAGTCCAAAATAGTCCAAGAGATAGGAGCTGCCGTGACAAGGCAGCAAGCTGACACCTTTGTGCTTTATCCCATGCTTCTATCAGCCCCTTACTTACCCCCTGTGCCTCTCACTCCCTCCCTTACACTCTGCTCCTTTCTTTATATACCTGTTCCTGCTCATATTTTTCCTTCTCATAAGTGATGAAGGGAAAAAAAAACAGCTTTCAACTGAGCTAGAATTTGGGTCAGATATTGTGTTCTCCTACAGTCTGTAGGAGAAATCTACAAATGAGTACCTATCCATTCCCATGATTGTACCAGCTAGTCACATCCAGTACTGCAACATTCAACATACAAGATACCACATATCCTCAAAATTGCCTGTTCACGGGGCGGGTGTAGTACCATTTAACGATACTGACTACCCTGACAGCGACTACTAGGATATGAGAATTGTGAAGACTACTATCCCGACCTAAAGAAAACGACTTACCATGACCCAGATGAAGTGATGTGACGACCCAATGTGTTTCCGACTGAGGAAAATTAACCCTAACCCTAACTCCTAACCCTAACCGCTAACCCTCACCTCTAAAATAATACTTACATGGGATGAATAACAGCCGGGACTGTCCATCGGCGCTTTAAGAGAAGTCGCGTTTTCACGTGACGTCATTTTCCTCAGTCGGAAACACATCGGGTCGTCACATCACTTCACCTGGCTCATGGTAAGTCGTTATTTTTTTCAGGTCAGGGTAGTAGTCTTCGGAATTATCATGTCGAAGTAGTCACTGTTAGGTCAGTCAGTATCGTTAAACTGACTACCACCGCACGGGGCGATGGAGCGCAGAGAATACACATACATGTACTGGATTCCTGATCCTTGTGACGGGATTCCTGGTGCTTGTGACTGGATTACTGGTGCTTGTATCTGGATTCCTGGTGCTTGTTACTGGATTCCTGGTGTTTGTAACTGGATTCCTAGTGCTTGTACCTGGAGTATTGGTGCTTGAGACTGGATTCCTGGTCCTTGTGCCTGGATTCCTGGTGCTAGTAACTGGATTCCTGGTGCTAGTAACTGGATTCCTGGTGCTTGTGACTGAATTCCTGATGCTCGTGTCTGGATTCCTGATGCTTGTGTCTGGATTCCTGATGATTGTGACTAGATTCCTGGTGCTTGTAACGGGATTCCTGGTGCTTGTAACGGGATTCCTGGTGCTTGTAACGGGATTCCTGGTGCTTGTAACGGGATTCCTGGTGCTTGTGACTGGATTCCTGGTACTTGTATCTGGATTCCTGGTCCTTGTGACTGGATTCCTGGTCCTTGTGACTGGATTCCTGGTGCTTGTGAATGGATTTCTGGTCCTTGTGAATGGATTTCTGGTCCTTGTGACTGGATTCCTGGTCCTTGTGACTGGATTCCTGGGAAGTTCTTTGTGGCATAGCTTTTAACACATCTGCCATGTAAAACCAGCAGGAGAACAAAACATTAAATGTTTAGTACAATAGAGTACATTGCTATAACACAGAGTGACAAGACAGTAACAAAGTAAGGAACAAAGCCACCTGCAGTCCCGTCAGTGTAATCAATCATGCAACATTGATCTGAGTGTGTTGCAT
Source organism: Mixophyes fleayi (assembly GCF_038048845.1). Classification (NCBI taxonomy): domain Eukaryota; kingdom Metazoa; phylum Chordata; class Amphibia; order Anura; family Limnodynastidae; genus Mixophyes; species Mixophyes fleayi. The sequence goes on along the minus strand of NC_134409.1, from coordinate 121,873,798 downwards.
TATATCAACACATTTAATGTAGGAAATACAGATGATCCCATTGCAGGGAGTTAAGGGGGTGGCCAGAGGGGGACATGCCCTGGGCCCCCCTCACTTAATCAGATTAGGGAATTAGACTGAGAAGGGAAGATGTGCATATATAAGTATTCATAATTTATTGAAGGATTTAGAGGTATATGGAGAATGCTAGTCATAAATTCCATTTTATATATGTGCCAAATTCTGTTGATCACTGTCTGTATTATTGGAGCTTGAGGTTGTTTCCAATCAGCGGCTATTTGGCAAGTAGCCGCTGAATCCTTTGCAATTTCTGCTTAGCATTGTTCTTGCTATCTAGCCAGATTATAAAGGGTTATTTGGCCGAGATGTTAAAACCAACTTTTTCCTAACAATTTCTCTTCTCTTACAATGACGATGAGATATGATTTTAATTTAACTTCAAACCCAGATGTCCCCTTACTGTCCTGCATTAATTAGAACATAAATGAGGCTCCATAGGGCAGTATTTTAGGTGAGCAAAGAAAATGGTGTAATCAATTAAGTGGGTGTCGCAAATGTTATTCTACATGGTATTGTAGATTTATTTTTATTTTTTTTGACATTCGCTTTTCTGCCACGAATCCAAAAAAAAAAATCACAAAATGTCATTCCAATCATTTGTGCAGGTAGAACTCAAAAGGAAGCATAGTCAAGTGCTAAACGTATGGGAGGAACAGGACAAAACATTGCATTTGTGATCAATAAATTCATAAGTGATCCCCTCCGTTGTCTATTGTTTAGAGATTCTACTGTAGAATCTTTCGATTTAGCACAAGGTTCCGTAAGAGCCTCATGTGATGACATAGAGGTTTGAGCAAAACTGGAGATTTCTCTGTTGCAATAACCGGTAGTGTGCACAGCCGCAAATCATGCGAGGGTCTTGCACATAGTTGCCTACTCTCCCGGAATGTCCGGGAGACTCCCGAATTTTTGGGAGTTCTCCCAGACTCCCGAGAAAGCAGGCAAACATCCCGGATGCAGCCATCTCCGTTGTTGAAGAGGGTGGAGGCAGGGCTAAATGTGGCATTGTGGCCCCACTCCCTGCTGCGATTGGCCGAAATTGTCTAAGATTGACAATGGGTGGGGCCTAACGGTGCAACATGCGTGGGCACGCCCCCTCGACGGACCTCCTCCTGGACAGCTGCCTTCAAAAGTAGACAAGTATGGTCTTATAGGACCTCCCATTGAACAGAATCTGAAACTTTGCGCAAACAGAGCAAGACATATCACCAAGTGAAACATTACTGCTATGAAAGGCTGTTGTGGACATAAAGCAGATTTTGTTTCTTTATCATTTTTATCATAGTGACCTTTGCAGGAGATTACATACAATAGGTCTCATTTAATTACCATTAGGTGCAAAATGTACACTAAACCACAGCAGCCAATCAGCGAATATCTTTTATCTCTTTGTGCAGAATAGACAATGAAAGCAAGTGTCTGGTTGGTTGCAGTGATTTAGTGCAATTGTTGTTTCTAAACACAAGTATAACGAGCCCTAAGAAGAGATATTGCTGTTCATTAATGCCCAATATGTGTGTCTCAAGGTTAGATACAAGAAAGAAAAAAAACCTGTATTTTATTTCAGGTCTCACGATGCAGCAGTTTTATAAGTCATGTGTTTGTTGCAGCCTTTTGGAGTAAATGCAAAATATGAAACCTGGATAAAACTGCTGTCGCTTCATTTTTGCTATGTACCGAGATTCTAATTCAATCTGAATGCAAAGTCTCTGCGACCTTGGGAAGACCAAGTTATCTCTGAATTGTGCTGGTCAGTGTAAAATGCCTTATTATGTCTTATGACAGTCCAGGGTTCAGTTTTATCAATGGCATTGATTAGATTTAATCTTCATTTAATGTAAACAAAAAAACAAACCAATAATGGGGCTTAGGGTAATGTGAATCGAAACATACAAAACAAAACCAATGACATTTAGGGGCTAGATTTACTAAGCTGCGGGTTTGAAAAAGTGAGGATGTTGCCTATAGCAACCAATCAGATTCTAGCTTTCATTTATTTAGTACCTTCTACAAAATGACAGCTAGAATCTGATTGGTTGCTATAGGCAACATCCCCACTTTTTCAAACCCGCAGTTTAGTAAATATACCCATTAGACTTAATATAAGAGAATAACATCTTACTCTTTGCTGACTCGGAGACAAGATGTTGGACAGATTTATACAACACTATGAAAAAAGTATCTACAAATTAACAGTAAAAATGCATTTAAAATATTAAAGTTATAAACAGTTGTAATTAATTGCATATAGTAGGACACGGATACACTGTCAGGTACATCCCCATTGGAGCTAGTTAAGCAATTTTCCCATGATTGTAGTAAGAGTAAGGTTAATATTATTTTTTTTCCCCAAATGTTCAGTAGGATACCTAGACCAACAGGATCCCCTTTCTGCATTACCATTCCCAGGACAGGTATCTTATCTCACTCCCTTGTACAGAGAATTGTGACTTGTAGCGCCTGAATCATTAAGGAGAACAAAGCATAAAAAAGGAGTAACTTTGCACTAGGGCAAAACCATGTTGCATTGGAGGGTGGGGGGGGGGGGGGGTAAATTTAAACAGACAGATTTATAGGTGGGGTAGGGCATGTCCTAGAATAAATTTAAATTTCAGTGTAAAAATAAAGTTATCAAGTATTTGTGTGCTACATGAAAAACTGCCAGTATTTAACTTATGTGTAAAATAATAAAATAATTTGCACCCCTTGCATTGTAACATGGTTTGTCCCAGAGAACATTTACTCATTTTTGTGCCTTACTCTCCTTAATGACTCAGGACAGTAGACTTTTCCAGAGCAGAGCAAATACTGTGTGCCGTATGTAGTATTTATATTATATATACTGTGCATACATTCCCATGGGGACAAATGGAATATATATATTTAGATAGATAGATAGATAGATAGATATCCAGAGAGAGGAAGCACTCAGTACTTACATATAATAAAAATTGCACCATGCAAGGTCCATAATGAAGACACACATCCACCACGTCCACTGAATAATGAACAGACTAGTATAAGTAGATGAAAGTTTCAAAACAATAGAGTATTTATTACAAATAAATATTGAATGTTACAAGGTCTATAACCTCTATAGACCTTATAGCATAGGGTAATAGACACAGTAGCATTCACTATTAATTTGTAACAAATTAAATAGTCTATTGTTCTAAAACGTTAAGGAAATTGTGGGATATATTTTATATATATATATATATATATATATATATATATATATATATATATATACATATACATATATATAACATAAACGATGGAGACAATAGATATATATCAAATTTCAGCAGCTGTGCAAAGAACAGAATTTACCATTCCCTTTCAAAAACCTCTCAGACACATAATCACGTAAATGAAGAATGAGCTCATTAGGAACCGTTCAGTCCCAACAGACTCAGAACTACACAATTTCTTCGAAATGTACTTTGCATTAATTGATGCTGGGTCCCAGAACTTTAGTAATTGGTGTCTTCAATAATCTAGGTGGCCACATTAGTACACATACAACTTTTAGGCTACACATTTTCCTCCTGCACTCCACATGTGAGCGACTGTCAAGCTGTTCCCTATTTTTAGGCCGTCGCATCCCATACTCTGCTCCTGCTGTACCCCTGACGCATTTTGTGTTATGAAAGACTTTTTAAAGCCTTCCTTTGTTCAACTTTATTCTGCCATATGTAAAAAATATTTTTTAAAAAAACTAAGGTGATATTTAGCACTGATCAGTTATATGTTTATATACATACATAGAAAATTTATATTTTAGTGGAAGGCAAACTTGGAATCTTCCCCAGATCTTCATTCTTCCCCCTGATATATACACAAATAATTAATTTTTAACAGAGAAATTCAGTTCTTGACATTTTCTGCATATTGGTATTATCTATTAATATGGGTGAGAGAAGCCATTTTTTTCACCACTTTTTGGTTCAAGTATGACAGCTCCCCTGATCTGTTTAAGCTATGCCCCAGATCCACCCAGCTGTGACCCCAATTTTTCATATACAATAAACAGCTTTTGACTATGAAAAATAGGGACTACTCCAAAATGATTGTTGGGGTATCAAATATGAATCCGCCACACTTGGGAGATTGACGATAAATCAGATCTTATTGTAAGAGTATCATACAAGGAGGCTCACAAATTAGAAACTAGAAGGTAGCAAACGCATTTCGCCTTACAAAGTGCTTATTCGCAGAGACACACTTTCAGCCTGCTCGTAGATGAACAGGGTCCGTTTACATCTTTGTCTGTTCATGTCCTGTGGTCTTGTTAATTTGTTTCCAATTGTAAAGCATGTCTGTGTAGTCTGGCGCTATTTGAATAAATATTAATAAATTAATAATATATGGATAAAATAAAATCCAAATGAACATCAATGTCCTAATGGCAGTGAATATCTTTATTGGATATTTGCACTGATAATGGGTTTGTTCTGCCAGCACGGGCGATCACTCTGGTTTGACGCTACCTATAGTAGAGGAATCCAACGTGCGGTCGATTTTCAACAGGGAACACTGCAAAGAGGAATGGTCTTGGTGCTATAGCCACGCAGGCTGAAGCCCTCTGTACAGGTACCAGACGTGACCAGTAGTTAAATGTAATCGACAACAGATATAAGATGAGTGGAGACACCAGGGTGATACTGGATAGATCATGATACCAGGAATATACTGCATTGGTGTTGATACCAGGAATATACTTGATAGGTGATGATACTAGGAACATACTAGATTGGAGTTGACACCAGGAATATACAAGATTGATTATGATACAAGGAATATACCTGAGAAACATTTGAGCACTAGACATTAGCCCAGTATGACAATTTCTGTACATTTTACAAGTGTAAACTACACAAATTACCCATGTTTTCCTAACTATGGGCCTGATTCATTAAGGATCTCAAATGAAGAGGATACTCATTTCAGTCTCCTGGACAAAACCATGTTACAATGGAAGGGGTGCAAATAAGTGTTCTGTTTTACACATAAGTTAAATACTGCCTGTTTTTTCATGAAGCACACAAATACTTGAAAGCTTATTTGTACACTGAAATTTAAAGTTGATATTTGTGTGTTACATGAAAAAACAGTCAGTAGTTAACTTGTGTGTAAAACAGAACACTTATTTGCACCCCTTCCATTGTAACATGGTTTTGTCCAGGAGACTGAAATGAGAATCCTCTTCATTTAAGAACCTTAATGAATCAGGCCCTATAAGTACATCCAATTTGTAAATGTGTTTTCCTGTGTGTGATATGTGTACAAAAGCCATAAGACTTTCATTCTAAACAGAAGTCCCATGACAATAAAATGCGTTGCTCCAATTAGCTGTTTACAATGGAAACAAAACAACACAGAACTAGAACTCTCAGTTTCCCCTAGACGGTCCTATTTTTGGCACAAAAAATCTTTTACTCACTACGCCTATTTTCCCATAATTTAATTTCCTGAACTTAAATAAAAAGGACAAAGAGCTTCCTAACATTGTTCGACCTTATATGAGAATAATGGGGTGGATTTTAAATTCCGGTCACATGGAAGTCACTTGTTGTTTTTTTTAAAAAAAATTAAAATGATGGGACCCGTACGCGTATCACATCTAAGTGTAAATTAATAAAATCCACTGATTTTAATGTTAAAATGACATGGTCTGTTTCTCTCACTGTGGCATCTTTTGTGTGAATAGTGGATATAGAATAGAGAGGAAACCTCTCAATAAACAGCATCAACAATCAGGACCACCTTAACTACTTTATGGGCCCCCGGGCAATGCAGTGCACCGGGCCCCTAAAAAAAAAAATATATATATATATATATATATATATATATATATATATATATATATATTAGTGTGTGTGTAAAAAAAATATATATATGTAAAAAAAAAGTGATTATATATATAATCACTTTTTTTACATATATATATATATATATAGGGGCCCCCTTAACTTACCTTAAGTCCGATCCCCTTCTCCTTTTTTCCGCGCCGCTGAGTCTCTTCTGCGCTCTTCCGTGCTGTGCTCGCAGTGAATGCTGGGTGTGACATCACGCCCAGCATTCACTGCGAGCACAGCACGGAAGAGGGGACCAGGGAGGGAGCCGGATCGCCGCTGACGTGACCGCAAGGTAAGTATTTTCATTTTTATTTTTTTCAGGATTTTTTTTTTTACAGTGCTGCCTCGGACGGTCCCCTTGCCTGCAGGGCCCCCGGGCACCTGCCCATTGTGCCCAATGGAAGAGACGGCCCTGTCAACAATATCATGTCATGTATGTAGTTTTTCTCCTTTATAGGATTTATAAGTCAGCTACCTGTTTTCCTATGAGCAATGTCTCATCTAGAGGTCCTAAATTCTACCTACAGTTCCCATTATCAAATGAAGGGAGCTAGATACTCATTTACAAAAAGGGAATCAATACTGAGTTGGACCTTGAATGGTGTCAGGAACATCACTGTAAAAAGGTGTTATTCTGAAGGCTGTTGTTACTCTCTGTGGGCCTGATTCATTAAGGATCTTAACTTGAGAAACTTCTTATTTCAGTCTCCTGGACAAAACCATGTCACAATGCAAGGGGTGCAAATTAGTATTCTGTTTTACACATAAGTTAAATACTGACTGTTTTTTCATGTAGCACACAAATATCAACTTTACATTTCAGTGTAAAAATAAGCTATCAAGTATTTGTGCGCTACATGAAAAAAACAGGCAGTATTTTACTTATGTGCAAAACAGAATACTAATTTGCACCCCTTGCATTGTAACATGGTTTTGTCCAGGAGACTGAAAAATGAAGTTTCTCAAGTTAAGATCCTTAATGAATCAGGCCCTGTTAGCCCAAAGGGTCCAATGGTGAGCTAAATATGCTAATGACCATTTAATAGCAAATCTCATTAACTACCACTCACAATAGGTAGCTTCCAATTTAAACCCAGCTCTATTTCAATCTATGCTCAATTTACTTTGATACACACAGTGTAATACAGGAAGTATTGATAATCAAATCAAGAATGATTTTCCGCAAAGTCTTATTTAAGATAATATATGTATTTTTATAAACAGTAGGTATTTTCAATAACAGTCTTTACACATATAATAACACAGTGTAAAAAGCATAATACAATAATACATCATTACATCAAATACAATGCATTGCCTACTTCAACTGTTTTATCAATATAACTATGTGTCTATAAATGTGTGTATACCAGATTTCATTGTGTGTATGCCTGTCTATCACAGATTTAGCTACAATTCAAGTGTGGGGAGCAAAGGTTAGCCCATCTGGTCCAATCGCACAGAAGAGCTACTGTAGCACAAATTGCTGAAAAAAAAATGCTGGCTATGATAGAAAGGTGTCAGAACTGGGTATGGGGCTGGATAGTTGCAGACTGGGCAGAGTGCTCATGCAGACCTCTGTCCACTGCCGAAAGGGCCTACAGTTCACACATGAGTGCCAGAACTGGACCATGGAGCAATGGAAGAAGGTGCCAAGGTCTGATGAACCACATTTTTTTTTCCATCATGTGGATGGCCGAGTGTATGTGCGTCATTTACCTGGGGAGATATGGCACCAGGATGCACTATGGGAAGAAGGCAAGCTGGCGGAGGCAGTGTGATGCTCTGAGCAATATTCTGCTGGGAAACCTTGGGTCCTGACATTCATGTGGATGTTATTTTGACACATACCACCTACCTAAACATTGCTGCAGACCAAGTACACCCCTATCAGTGGGAAGATGTTTTTATTTCCATTAGTTGTGCTCTCTTCTGTAAACTTTTATTTCTGATTTATTTTTGCCATACCCTCCCGTTTTGTAGGAGCAAAATACAATGGTTTTGGCAGAAGGGCAGCCATGATTGGAGCGTCAATCTACAATCCCCACCATCCATTGCACGTTTCTGTGACAAAGGCACTAAGCAATTTTTGTCTTCCTCCCGTGGCATCATTCCTAAACTGCCTGTAGTTGTGTTGGAGCAGCTAGTATTTAAGTCCATGGGAGTATATTTACTAAACTGCGGGTTTGAGAAAGTGGAGATGTTGCCTATAGCAACCAATCAGATTCTAGCTTTCATTTATCTAGTACATTCTACAAAATGACAGCTAGAATCTGATTGGTTGCTATAGGAAACATCTCCACTTTTCAAACCCGCAGTTTAATAAATATACCCCCATGCCTGAACAGTGCTAACAGTTGCAGAGAAGGTAACACAGAATGAAGTTTGAAGCAGGAAAGGCTGTACCAGACATCTCTAAGTCTGGATAGCAGTGTCAGTAACCAAGAGCAACCAAAGTAACCAATGTTACTCTACAGGAGGCACAGTATTGTTGTGTTTCTAAAGTGCGGCTCACAAGTACAATATTGTAGTGGTAAATATGTGTGTTTGTGCCTAATAGATTTACTGTAAACCACTTGTTTGAAAAAGAAGCTTTAATCCCTTAGTAACTCATTTACAGTTAAGTGTAAGCCTCTTTCTTTTGGCGCAATATATACTTTTCTCTACGGGGCATGAGCGCCAAAAACTCGTTCATAGCTAGGTTTTTTCCTATGGTAGACGTACATCTCCTCACGCCTGGAGTGACATAAAGGGGCAGGCAAGCAAGTGTTGAGCACACAGTCCCCTACGCATAACCAGATGTATAAGAGACATATCTTTGCGGGGACTGTAGGGCTAGTGCAAAAATATGCAATGATGATTATGATGATGACTGCAGTTTTCATATTGACCTCTATAGATGACACCACTTAATTTATTAGCGTTGCGGCTATATTATGTCAAGTAGCAGACGTCTATTTGCATTACTTATTTGTTGTTTTCATTTGGATTAATGCAGGAAAAAAGATTCCCATTGTATCATTAAAGTTGCAAATTAACAGATATGGGAGTGTTTATATTTAGTTACATTTTATATGGAAAATGAGGCTTTCACTTTAATTAATAACAGTCAAAGCACTTTTCTTGCTGGTCTATATGACACATTAATTGTATCATTATATTGTGTACAAATAGGGTAATATGACTTTTACTGCTAACACCAGGGATTAAATGTATCAATCTGAGAGTTTTCCGGCGGGTTTGAAAAACCAATCAGATTCTAGTTTTCATTTATTTAGTACATTCTACAAAATGATAGCTAGAATCTGATTGGTTGCTATAGGCAGCATCTCCACTTTTCAAACCCGCTGTAAAACTCTCAGCTTGATACATTTACCCCCATGACCGTAACTAGGGCTATGCGATATGGGGCAACAGCCCAGTGCGCAACGCTGAAGAGGGTCCCAGTTTATGAATATTTTAGGTTCACTTGGTTAAAACTGAGTGCTAGGGGGCAGCATTTGTCTTTCTCGCCCCAGATGCTAAAATTTTAAGTTACGGCTCTGGCTAACACTGTCGAGCCGCATTTCTATGCTATTGTTAGACATATACACATAAGAATACATTCTTGACGCCTGACATAAGCCTGGCACATATCACCATCATCATCACCATTTATTTATTTATTTAGCGCCACTAATTCCGCAGTGCTGTACAGATTACTCACTCACATCAGTCCCTGCCCCATTGGGGCTTACAGTCTAAATTCCCTAACACACACACACACACACACACACACACACACACACACAGACTAGGGTCAATTTGATAGCAGCCAATTAACCTACCAGTATGTTTTTGAAGTGTGGGAGGAAAGCAGAGCACCCGGAGGAAACCCACGCAAACATGGGGAGAATATACAAACTATTTTTGAGCTGAACGCACTGTAGGATACTTTAACCCAATATATACACATAAGTATTCTATGTGTTTTAGAACATACATTTTATCCATCGTTAAGGAGAATTGGTTGCAGATCATACTCCGGGATTCCTAAGGAGCTACTATACAGATAAGCGGTTTGATTTTATATATCTGGTACGCACACCACTTCTATTAATCTGCACGATCAATCATAGATCATCTTTATCCTGTATTACAGTGTTTATGAGTCACCTGCGGTGCATCTATTCAGACACCATTCTGTTTAACTCCTCTGGACTACTTTGTGTACATCTGTGCTTATATGTTTATATACACTGTATACACCTGAAGGCGCCGCCCTTTACCATATATACCCTCCTACATAAGTATTCTATTTTATTTTTTTGTGTGTCCATTAATTACACTATATGGCGCAGTATGAAGCTTAGGTAGTGTTGGAAAAATAATATACTAACTGATGGTGACAGTTTTATATGAGGCTCTTATATATCTGCTGGAAATACCAACACCATTTTGCGGGCTGAATTATTACCCATGAGAATGTACTCTATCAATTTACTAAGAAGCAGTAACATCACTCAGGCACTTCATAGGCAAATATCCACAAGGAATCTGCTTCCGGTGAATTGATAGGCTGCATTCTCCTGGAGATTGTTGTAGCTCACAAAATGGCTTCCTCAGCTGTCTTTAGGCATGAGTGCACTTTAAACCTGAGATGTCTCAGTTTGATGGTTATTTTCAAACCAGCCATAATTCTAAATTATTTAGATGCAAATATTTTTTAACTAGAGGAAAACATGCTAGCTTATCTCTATGAAGAATTTATAGTAAATATAATATTTTTTGTTTTCCCTGGGTGTAAAATAGTGTATAAAATAAAATATTCTATTGCAGAATCAAACATCAAAACAAACAATGTAAGCGACCGTTAATGTCTATCTTTTTTTCCTAATGAACTATGGAAATCATTTTAGCTGCACCCATATCCCCAGCCCTGAAACATTGCAGGAAACTCTAATAACGCAATAACATTAAAGGTCTAGGTGATTTCTTTTGTGAAAATGATTCTGTGAGACAGAAAGAGAATGAAGAATATTAGCATTTTCTCCTGTGACAGAAATCACCAGGGCTGAAACCGATTTATTTTTCCATCTCTTTTAGCAACAAGACTATTTGAATAGGAAAGCAGGATAAGTTATTATTGTTTCCAAGAGTCTAATCTCTGTCCTGAACGTGCGACCTTGCCAAAGTTGTACGGTAGCGCAGCGTCACTTCTCAAACGGTGGCAAACAGCACATTTACTAGTCAATGTCTGTTGTTTGTAAATACAATGGAGAGAAGCAGTCAGGATTTTTCAGTCAGCAAAATTCATTTTATGAATATGAGTTTTGCAAGAGAGATACACTTTCTCCCTAAAGGTAAAGCATCACATTGTTTCATAATAACCTGAAACTCTGGGTGAAGTCAATCTACAGCAGTAATATAAAATGATTCCAGTATGAAAACATACTGGAAATAAACTAGTTGAAATACATTAAAATGAAAATAGTCAAAACCACAAAATTGTTTTTTTTTTGTCATTACTTCTTATTAAGCCTTTTATCATGTTTGTGTCCACAGTCTCATGTCTATGCCAACCAATTTTAATTCTGTAACTTAATTGCCTGGAAATTGGTCATGTGATCCTATGTTTTCTATATGTAGATGTCCTCCTATTTCTTTTACATTTTCCGCTTTTTTTTTAAGAACAATTTTTTTAATTTAATCTTATCTTATTGCTGGTCACAACAAAATTGACAAGAAACTGCCCTTCTGAGACACTTATAGGTTTCTTAAAACTTGTTGTTTTTTTTTTAAAAAAAAACAGCCTTCTTTCTTGAATGCTGACCACCTGCAGATCATCGCTTCTCTTGGGTGTCATTTTGAGCATCTGTTTGTACTCTTTTGTATTTTATAATTTAAAGTGCTCTTTCTGCCTGCACACAGATAGGACAGGCATTTTGTGAACAGTTCTCTCACAATTCTGCCTATCAGTTTACTGGGAACCAGTGACAATATTCATAAGGTGAGTTTGTGAACTAAATCAACAATCAGGAGAAATCAGCCTATCAACTTACTAGGAAATAGTAGCATCAATAAAGTAGATATACCGTGGGCTGGACAATTGATCCTTATTCTTGCTCAAAATAACTTCCTCCATGGTGTGTAGGTGAAAGATGCAATTTAACATTTATTCAGTTAGAGTATTAAAAATAAAGTAGAATTGCATTATGCTATGTCCAAGGAATGCATGGCCGGATCCATTATGGAATGTTAAGCAACAGTAAGCAAGTAAGGCAAAACCATGTTCCATTGGAGGGGAGGTAAATTTAAAATGTGATGGCATATTTATAGTTGGGGTAAGACATGTCCTAGATCAAGTTTAAATTTCAGTGTACAAATAAACTATCAAGTATTTGTGTGCTCCATGAAAAAACAGCCATTATTTTCCTTGTGTGCAAAATAATAAACTAATTTGCACCCCTTGCATTGCAACATGGTTTTGTCCAGAAAACTTGAGTAAGAAAACTTACTCAATTTCTGGCTTAACTTTCCTTAATGAATCAGGCCGACAATGTTTTGTGGTGCAGAATTATACCTCAATATAGGCTACAAGGGGGCTGATGCAGCTGAGTTGAGTTGGTTGCAAAACGGGAGTAAATTACTCTTAAAAAAGAGCACAGACAAATAGCATATTTCCACCCATATGCAGAGCAGTACACATCTCCAGCCACCAGCCGCATATGTGCCTGGTTTACAACAAGTCAACACCATCAACGAAGATTTGCACCGGCAAAATATACCAAGTGGAAATGACACACCTCCTAATGGGTGTATGTGTGTGATTGTTCTTAATGCGCGTGCTTGTTTCTATTCTCTGAGCATGCGCTGAGCCATTTCACACCATATACACTACACAAACTGGTGTTCAGCTCTTGTCCAGCAGCATCATGCCCTTATACATTTTATATAAATGTTGGGAGAGCGTAATAGTAATATAATATCTAATAGTAAACACTGCCAGGCACAGTGCTGATCCACACTATATAAAACTAGTTATCTAGGTAACTATCAGGAACTAAAGTTGGATGTTATATGACTGCAAAACTTTAACATTCCCAAATGTGTTTTTTTATTTAATATATTTAGCAATATGCTCAGAGATACAATCAGAAATGTTAAGTGAACATAACAGGTGTTTCCTGATCCACCTAGATTATAGCAAACGTTTCTTAAATAAAGGCAGGAAAAAGGAGGGTGACACCAACCTCCAAATACACCCATCGCTGACACACAAGAGAGAACATAACACTGTCTTAGCTGCGGACTGACTGCAGTCTCTCCTACATTCAGCACTTTGGACAGCTCCGTGGGCTCCTCTCGGTCTTATTGGACAGCTCCCATCAGCTCATAGCTCCCAGCACTATGAATCGTGCACTCTCTCACTGATCTCCTGCCTGCACACTTGTCTCCGTCCTTCCTTTCTAGACAGTTATTATCCTATTTTCTCTGCGGGCAGTTCAGAGTCCCTGTGTCATCATCTCCTGGACATTTCTTCACCACTGACCATCTCCCTGGGCTTAGCAAAGTTACCTTCTCTCTGTGCATTTGCCTTCAGGACAGATCTGATTTCTGGTACCCATATCCTACCTGGACAGCTCCTACTCTCTGCGTTGTGAATACCTCTCTGCTCTTTGGACACCACTTTGCCTTGTGAATACCTGCTCTCTGGACAGCTCATTATTCTCTAACCATGTCCCTACTTTCTGGACATTCCCTGCTCTGATCCCTTTCTCTGAGCTCTCTGGATAGTTGATCCATATCTTGCTCTTTGGGCATATCATCCCCTCTCTGGTCATCTTCCTGCATCCTCAGGATTTATTGGCCTGTGGACAAAGAGCAGGCGGGAGGCACCATCTGCCGCGGCACATTAGCAGATTACAGCCACAAATTATCAATGGGACAGCCCCCATCGGCAGTATTTTGTCTCTATCCGCTTTCCTTTCTCCAGTAAGAGTGCAGGGGAGGAGAGAGTTAAAGACGTAAGCACTGCCAATGCCTAGTCTGCACTTAGCTGCAACATCAGGTCCTGCTTGATCCGAGCTGCCTCCTGCACGGGATTATTAGGGTGCACAGCCCTGCCAGCCCTCCCCCCTTATAGCCAGGACCCCACCATCTGCACTCAGCCCTTAGCAAGATGTTGGACCCGTCTTCCAGCGAGGAGGAATCGGAAGAGATAGTGGAAGAGGAATGCAAGGAGGTGTTGGCCCCGAGCACAGGGGCCCGGCTCTCCCCCAGCCGGACCAGCGAGAGCTCAGGGGGTCTGCAGCCCAGCAGCAGAAGCAGCAGTGTCCGGCCTTCCAGCCCCAGTCCTTCAGTGGTCAGCGAGAAGGAGAAGGAAGAGCTGGAGAGATTGCAGAAGGAGGAAGAAGAGAGGAAGAGGAAGCTGCAGCTCTATGTGTTTGTCATGAGGTGTATCGCCTACCCCTTCAATGCCAAGCAACCCACCGACATGGCGAGGAGGCAGCAGAAGGTGAGAACAATAGGGGGGGGGGGGGATGGGACCCCCCCACACACACACACCGGTAAAGCTGGAATGTCATTGTATCCTGCACTAGAGGGCCATAAATCCATGTCTTCCCAAATCCTGAGACCACAGCTGCTGCAAAACCTCTTGGAAAGGGCTGCCAACCTCTCTCAGAACTGAGATTGAGTCATTTGTCTGCCAAGAGGTTCTGCAGCAGCAGCCACTTGTAGGAAGGATGGGGAAGGTGTGGAGATTGGTCAGCACTGCTTCCATATTTTTCCTCTGCTATTGTTTTTTAGTGCAAGATAACTAAGTACAATGGAGGTGATAGGCATGCATGTGCATTGCTATATCTGGGGTGTAGGATGCAGAATGGGGACATTGTCCAGAGAGGCTCCTTAAATCACCAATGATAACTTGATCAGAGGAAGCAGACGTCCAGTAGCAGTCAGGGGTAAACATGACTCTTACATAATGGTTGAAGGCTGCGAGTAACCTACTGGAGATGGCAGGGTCACGGTGAGTACCATCGCTCAGGGTTTGCATAGAGAGGGAGACAAGTATTACCCTACTATTTATGGAACATTATGATATGAGCTGCTTGCTGCTGCTGCATATAGTACCAAAAAGGATGCATTGATTTTTGCAGGGCGCACGTTAGGAGAGTAAATCAATTGGAGCTATAGAATGACAGTATCTGCGCCCTCCCATATCCCACCTCCTCCATAGGCGTCACCAGCACCAGATCCATGCAACAGCGCCACCTATAGACGAGCTGCCCACACTGTAGAAAGAGAGAGATTTGTCCTGATACAAACACATTTGTTTATCTTATATACAACAAACATCCATTCATATAAATGTGTCTGGTCTTGAGGGTCCCTGTTACACTTTGCATTTGGATCCTGCACACCATTTTAAACAGCCATTGTGTGATGCTGCAGTGGAGACCTTTCAGTGCACCTTCCAGTCAAATATGTTTCAGACATTATGCATTTTCTAAATCAATACCCATATGTGGAATGTGGCATCGTTACCACAGGGTCAGTAAATCATCTCGGGGCTGGTGCAGTGAAACCCCCCACAGCGCTCAGGGCCCCCAATGTCACAGGGTTGGAGGAAAAACAAAGGGGTAGAAAGGGTTAATTGGCTCAGCTTCAGAGCCTGTGAAGGTGTCTGTGCTGTAATGGAAATTGGCAAGTCTCAGTGTGTGTGACTTAACAATACATCAAAGATACTCGCCTGGGTATGGATCAGCCCCAGCCATAAAGGCTTTGCCTTTGATTGTATGGTGCTAATGAAAACCCAGGCAGAGCCCTTGGAGATAACTTTACACCGTGGAGTCATTTGGGGCGTACAACTAAAAGATGTGTCCAGTAATCAAATCAGGAAGGCAGTCAATTCATTTCATCTCCTCCACTTGCCGTTTTAATCAGACCTGGATTTGTGGAAAGGTCACCTAGGTTTGCGCCTAGGGCTGGCAGGAGTGACCTTTGCTTCCAACATCGTTTTATTATTTTTTTTATTTCATAACATTTATTGTTATTTAAACATGGACCGAAATTGGTCTGAATTATTGCCATGTTTATCTTCTAAAAAGACAGAGGGTTCCGTGGGTGTTGGGACCATGAAAGGCTACTCTTGGGATTATGGGTCAGGTCAGAAAAAGTGCCATTGGGGTACAAATTGCAATCCAGGACTGAATTTAATTGGTTTGTTCTTAGACATCAGAAATGTTATACATAGCATCTAAGGACCCAATCGTGGTCATGGTTAATATCTGCAAAAAAAAAAACTGATCACAAAAGCTTGCAATCTATTTACACTAGCTTATATGGGTATTTTTGAGTATCTAGCAAACTTGCGGTTATTGAAAAACCTGATGTTTTTTTGCAGATATATGACATGGCCTTAGCAATAATTTAGCTGTTAATCTTTTTTTCCATGTATATTTTTAAATAGCGATATGTATAGCACCTTGTTCTGCAGATAACAGTAGCGTCTATTTTTTTATTTAAAAAAAGCACTATCTTCTATCGCTGTCTTTGAAATAGTTAACATGTTGACTTTAGGTGTAGCTTAAAAATGTGAGGATCTGCAATTAAAGAGTTAAATGCAAGTAGATCCGTGCCGTAATTTCGTTAATGTTACCGCTGTGCATTTCAGTCCTAATATCAGTGTTTTAGGGGAGGTAAACAATAAACTCAGAGATTTGTGGCACTTGCTTTGCAACTTGGATCTTGGGTCCCATTCTCTTCTGTAATATCATTAATAGTTACTGCTATACAGGCAAACAGCCTGGTGCTTTCTGTGCCTGAGACATTTGCTGAATATAGGGGACTGTTTCTTGTCTTTTATATGCGTGATGTGAAGGTTCCATAGAGAATGAACGATATTCTGATTGGAACATTTTCATGAGACAGTATCTAGCTGTAAGTCACTCTCATATATGTACTACTTATTGATATAGGCCAGCAACCCCCCAGATTCCGTTAGTGGGATGTTTAATTGATGTAGCACTGAGCCAATTCATTAAAGTGACACCACCACTGAATGCATGTGCACTGTATGATAGAAATCAGACTGTCGCTATCTCTGGGGATGTGTTGGTCTGAGCAGATATCACTGACCTCTGTTGCTTCTAGTAATATAGAACTAGTAGAGGCGCAATTACAGGTGTCCCTCTCTACCACTGCATAGTACTTGCACAGTGCTATTCTTGCAGCGTAGAGCATTCTATATCCATAACAGGACTTATTACTGATATTTGCTTTATACACTCTATGTTGCATGTGTATATAAATAGCGTAGGGATTGTGGATGAGCAAAGTTGTAAGAACACCTGGGACAATTCTACACTGTTCCTGGTAGAAGCTTATAAGCAATTTACATAATTGCAGTGGCAATCTTCAAATGCATCCGCTTGAGCCTGTGGTTCAATATGCAAAAGCCAAAATTGTCATTAGTCAATAGGACAAAACAAGTGATGACCCACCAATAAACTCTTCACAGGGTATTTGCTGTGTTCCATCAAGATATATATATCAAATTCCATGAACTTACATACGTATTACATTTTTCATACAGTCGCTTCTAAATCTCCATACTGCCACTGCCATTCAACCACTATATATATATATATATATATATATATATATATATATATATATATATATTTATTTGTGTATATATATATGTGTGTAAACACAGTAGATTTAAGGATTGACATACAGTGTTCTTTTTTTTTTTTAGAATACCAGGTTGGAATGTAGGTCAAAACTGGTTTTGTAGCTAGGTTGGCATTACAAATAGGGTGCTGTATTAAAACTATTACATATGAATGTGTTTTTGTGCAGAGACTATATATAGGGCATAGTGTGGGCAGCTTTACAGGGGGTGGTATAAAGATGGCAGACTGTACTTATATATCTTACAAGTGTCACTGGCTGGATGCTCAGTCTCTGTTTTGCTCTTGAGTACCCTGGTCATTTTGGTTACTTCCTCCATGGAGATCAACTGCACCAATGAACACTGATAAAATATAAAAAAAAGCTCTAAAATAACTAATGCTGTTAACATATAATTCACTTTGAAATATCCAAAAGGTACATGATCATCACAGTATAATCTTTAAACATGGGTTTAAGAAAGGTATAGTCGATAGATGTGCACAATAATCTATGTTTTACAGGTTGATTATTGGAATTTACATCTCCATATAAAGCAGATGCAGTTTCTATAGTTTTTCTATAGTTTTTCTCACACTGTGTCACAGATTTATCAGTTTTCAGAGTCACAGTAAAAGAACAGGCAGCGTTTGAACTTTGTTCATCTTAGAATTCCATGTTCTGGCTGATTGCTTGAGTCTGTAGAATGGTCTCTGGAAGTTGTAAACAAAGCGCTTGTCTCCTTTTCTGGTATATTCTTCAGGTAGTTACATATACAACTCCTCTCAATATGACCATTGAGGAAGGCTGTGTGCATGTAATGATGCCTCATTTATATCTTCCATACAGCTGTCTCGGCCATCAGAGTAATAGATGTACTTTGTTTTATAACTGGAGCAAAAGAGGCTTCCTAATCTTCACCATAATTTAAATCCACCTTCAGAGTCGCACTTGGTCTTAAAAATTAATTTGCATCCAACTGTATGCTTGACTGATACTTTTAATTTTGTGAGTTCCCAGGTCTGGTGCTGGGTGAGAGATTTTAGCTCATCAGCAGCTTTAAGCTACTTCATCTGCAATCTTTGCATCTCCTTCCACCATGGTTAGGGCGGCGGTTCTGTTTGCACCACATAACACAGGTGTTTGGCTGAAAAGCTCTTTATCCGTCTTGTGAATCTTCTAACTAAAGACACATGTGGTACTACAATCTGTACTCTGATGGCTTGATGGCCTAATTTGATTTCACTGCCACTTGTTCATTTCCCTGTGTTTCTGATCGAGCTTGTTATTCAGGCAGCTTTATTTTGTAAAATACGAGTGACATAGAGTCAGCCATGCTTCTGTTAATTGTTAACTTCTTGCCATCTTTGTGAAGAATTCTGCAACCTTTTCGTCTTTTGCTCTAGACTACAAAAACTCCTTCCTTCGCATAAGCTTCCCACCTGGTATGCTTTTCTTTTGTAACATGTACATAGGCCTTGCTTCCAAATATTCTAATAGGCTGCAGATCAACTTCTTTCTATTCCACTGTTCATACAGAATCTTCACTGTTATCTTTCTGGGTAAAATATTTTGGAGTTAACAGACTGTCATGAATGCTTCAGCCCAATATGTTGTTGACAGTTATGTATCAAAGGTCCCACTTTCACAAAACCTTTAGCTCTTTCTATCTGATATGCATTGTGCTCATGGTAGTATTGTGGTATTAAATATAACAGTTTGTCTATTCAGTCCAGTTATCTACATGTAGTATCATTGACGTTTTGACAAATTTGTTGCTTACTTGAGCAAAATGCCTTTGGAGTTTCGTCAGTACTTCATCCTTGTTGTGAAGCTGGTAGACTTTTGTGTATCTTGACTGATTGTCGATGAGTGTAAGCAAAATCTTCTTTATAGCTCAGCTACTTCTGGTTTTTGGAAAAAAAATTCCATGTAATTTTCCCTTTCAAGCTAGTATATTTCTTCATCTGTCTGCACTGATCAATTTTGATATCTTTGGGCTTTATTCTTTGCACAATGAATAGCTTAGTCAACTGTCAGCTTCTAGTTTGCTGTCTTCCATATCTTTAAAAAACAAAAAAACAACTTTAATCTGTTAACTACAAAAGAGATACAGTACTGCCGTTTTTGTAATAAACATATAAAAACATATAAAACATTAATCTAACAATATGGTTTTATATTGTGTTTCTATCTAGGGGAAGCGTTGGGAATAAAGCATTTAGCAGTTGTGGCAAAGCCATTTGTTGGGTTGGAGGGTGGTTGCGCTTGTGACTTTGGGGTATATTTACTAAACTGTGGGTTTGAAAAAGTGGAGATGTTGCCTATAGCAACCAATCAGATTCTAGCTGTTATTTTGTAGAATGCACTAAATGAATGATAACTACAATCTGATTGGTTGCTATAGGCAACATCTCCACTTTTTCAAACTCGCCGTTTAGTAAATATACCCCTTTCCGTGAGTTTTGATTGTGGAAGTGGAAATAGCATTGTCGCTTAGAAAGAGGGCATGTATGCAGCTAGCCACACTAGGGCTTAGAGTTTGTGTGATCAGCTATGTGGGAAGCAAATTATGAATATCCACCTAAATACCTACATTAGCCAGTAAGTTGTGGCACTGATGAAAATAACCTAACAATAAGTGTACATTGTTTAGGCACTAGTGTGCTATATAGAAAATACTGTACATGATTATAAGTACCCAGTAACCTGACATTTCCAGACAAATAAACATAAAGTACACCATACTATGCAAATCTTATAATACTAACAAATGCTGAAATTCACAATACTACAAACATTTCATACTCTCATATCAGATTTCAGGCACTTAAATAGCAGCTGAAACAGCTACTAGTAACATTTATAATTGTGTGTATTTCAGGTGCTTAATTGAAACAGAAAGCATTTAAAATATAGCTGTGATATTGGCAGAATATTGTAATATGCACATCGGGTTTCCTATATTTAAAGCTATTGAAGGACACTGCAGTCAGTCTTTTTGAATGAGGAATGGCTTGTCTTCCGCTACATAGCAAATATAAATACGATATCCTAAGTTTTGGTTAAGGTAAGGAAATTTTAACATTTATATTTGTGATTATGAATATAGTGGTTATAAAGTGATCTTTTTAAAAGTTGGTGATAAAGTGAGGATCGAATTAAGGCTCTAAGCTTCAGAATTGACTTTTAGCCATACTTGCCAACTTTTCCTCGTTGGCTTCAGGGAGATCCCAGGGGAGGTGGGCGTGTGGGGGTGGGGCTTGATAAATTGCACCTTTTGGCCCCGCCCCCTAAACGGGTGTCACAATTTTGGTCAACAGCAGCAGGAGGTGGGGCTAAGATGACGCGATATTTGCATCATTAAGCCCCCCCTGCCACTTATCTATTGCGGGGCGAGAACCGGGAGGTTGCCCTGCTCTCCCAGGAGATCTCCCAGAAATTCGGGAGTTTCCCGGACATTCCGTGAGAGTAGGCAACTATGCGTTAAAGAAAAGCAGCTAACGAATCTCTAGAGACTGAAATGTCTTTTACATTTCTGTCTCCATTACTGAAGTCATGTTGTCTTACCTGTCAGTCTTTGATTAAATCTTGGTCTCCATGAAAATGGCCACCTCCATAAGCATCAATACATGGACATAGGACACAATTTCTGAACAGTGTCATCATGCCACAGATGGCGAAGCCAACCACGTCTTGTACCGACTCAGCATCAGGGAGAATGCCAGAATCTTCAGGGAGTGAGGGAGATCACCCCTATTTCAGGGAGTCTCCCTGACATTCAGGGAGAGTTGGCAAGTATGCTTTTAGCAGAGCTGACACTATGTATAATAGGAGGTGATTTATTGTCATTCCTAAGATCTGTCCATATTGTGTGATAAGATGTCTAAGTGTGTGTGTGAATTGTGATAAGCCTTTATAACAAGAGTCCCGACAAGCAGCATAAGCAGAAGGAATACAAAAAAAAAACAGTTTACTCCCAATTGTACAAGTTGTATTATACATAAAATCTATTGTACATACTTTTGGAGATTTGCAAAGCAACCCCAAAAACAATAATTGATATCTACTTAAATGAAGTGGATGCAATAAACTGAATAAATGCTAATTTGGATATTTAATTATTATCGTTTACTTATATAGCAACAAATATATTACACAGCTCTGTATCCAGAGGAAACCAACCCAAACACGGGGAAAGCATACAAACAGATATGGTACCGGGTGCAATAGAACCCATGAACCCAGCAGCGTCAGACAGCCACCTTGCCACCTTACTGCCTACATATTGTGAAATCTGTACAGTAAAATCAATAATTAGTTCACATTTTTGTGTATTACGTCCACTAGTAATAGGTTTCTCACAAAGAAATCACTATTTTCCGCGTTAGTCTATTTACTGCAACTTTCTCATTCCCTCTGGTTGCTAAAGCTAATAATGATACAGAAGCCTCACAGTGTACAATTATTTCAGCAGCCAAACTGATACAGAGTTTGCAGCCGGGAATCATCCATGGGTTGCTTTAAAGGGGAACTATCATAAACTATCTCATAAAATCTGACACAAGCAGCTGCTTAGTCAGAATTCTAATAGCAGATATGTTTATAGAATAACGTGGATGTTGCACTTAATCATAGTACACCTTCCACTATAATACACTGCTCTATAATACATGTGCCAATCAAATAATGTTACCCTAATTATCTACACAAGAAACCAAAAATGGAAGATGAGAGGAAGACACCCTGGGGAGTAGATTTATCACACCTACTAAAAAGGAAAAGTGTAGGTGTGGCCCGTAGCAACCAATCAGATTCTAGCTCTCATTTTCTAGAATGCACCAGATAAATAATAGCAGGAATCTGATTGGTTGCTATTGGCAACACATCCACTTTTCCTTTTTAGAAGGGTTCGTAAATCTACCCCAGAGAGGAAACTTGGGGTCATAAAGTGTGTCACTTGGGTGGTACTGTATATGGCGCCTGACAGACTTAAGTAATAATAGGAATGCCCATAATGAGAAATACTGAGGTAGAAAAGGCAGTAGGTTTGAGGGGCAGCATATCATTATCGTCATCATCATTTATTTACATAGCGCCAGCAAATTCCGAAGCGCTTTACAATTGGGAGCAAACATTAATAAAACAATACTGGGTAATACATACAGACAGAGAGGTAAGAGAACCCTGCTCGCAAGCTTACAATCTATGGGACAATGGGAGTTTGAAACACAAGGGCACGTGCTACATCATATTGCACACTGGACCAGCTAGAATGCAAAGGTAAAAGTACTGAGTGGGCTGTGTGTGTACCAATGTTGGTCAGAGGATTGTTGTCTTGTGTTAGCTGTGTAGAGGGTGGTAATAAGGAGATTAAGAGGGTGGTAGAGGAATACTATAAGCTTGTCTGAAGAGGTGGGTTTTCAGAGAACGCTTGAAAGTTTGGAGACTAGAGGAAAGTCTTACTGTGCGAGGGAGGGAATTCCTCAAAGTGGGTGCAGCCCGAAAAAAGTCCTGTAACCGAGAATGGGAGAATGTTATATCAGAGGAATATATTACAAAAAAATAAAATAAATAATTGTCTTACTCCACAAGGCAGAATTAGTGGTTTCTACCTTATTGGAATATTTAATAATGATTAATGGAGCAATGTGTATGTTACAGTGTACACTACATCAATACATATGTTTACATTGGTCTGTGTAAGAGATGAGTGAGGTGTCAGTTCATCAACCGCCTGATGGCTCAGTACACTCCTGTTAGTAGTTCACGTGTGTGTGTAACCAAGAGGGGCCCTGCCAAGCAGACCTTTGTGATAGTGTTGTAAGGTTTAATCTGTCGATCTGAAGGGATGTGTACAATATTGTGATATTTGTTTAGTGACCACTTAACAAGCTTGTAGCCTGCTATATAGGCCATTTTTGACATATATGAATTGAAATGTATAATACGTACTTGGACGAATAGACAGTGATATGATTAAAACTTCATTTTTTTAAAGCAATGTGTTGAAGGCATCACAAGCAATACAGACAACAGATAGAAACAGAGGCGTAATCTGTAGAAACGAGACAACAATAATACAAGTAGTTGTACAGACAATATAAAACATAGTGCGCAAACCAGAAACTTTTAGCTGAAACTTATTTTTATTTGTTGTATAATGACTTGAACCGAATACTTGTCACCATTATTATGATTACTGAAGAAGGGGAAAGGTGCCCCCCCCCCCCCCCCCCCCCCCGAAACGTTGAGCACTCTGTGACCCTGGCATACGAAATGAACAAGCTCATAAGAGCCCTTCTGAAACACAGGCTGTCTGAAGGTGTGATACCTAATCTGCAATTATTTGCTCACTTCTGTTAGTAGTACATCTATTTCAGTGGCGGATATTACTGTCACCGCAGAGGGTGCAGCTGCAGAGAGGCCCCAATGCTTTTATTTATTCTGTACTTGCATCAGAACTTGTCCAGTGCTTGTATAAAGTATGGAAAGTACTGTGCTTGTATGAACCAATTACCGGGCACACAAACCAAAGCTGCTAGGATACTCTATTTACCCCCCTGACAACCTGTAGGATGACCCTCCTCCACGCTCCCAGTCTAAGTGACAGATCACACTTCCACTCTCACTGCCCTCAGTCTGTGCATCGTCACTGTCAGCCGCCTATCGATCAGCTCATGATCTGATCTGACTCAACAACTAATCTGCAGTTCCTCCAGTCACATGGGACAATTCCTCAGCTACTCACCCAATGAGAAATGCGTCTTATATTTCACATAAAGAGCACTACAATCCATCCACTGCATGGCTGAAAAATAGTCCTTAATATGTACTATATAGTCCAGAGCAGGTTCAGAATGTAGATGTAGGTTTAAATTATTGTGCAAAATTAAACGCCCAGCAAAACTCAAATTGAACGTTGCTTTTTATTAGTGCACTACCGATAGCATTCACAAATACATATGTAAAAGCAGACATTAAATTTGTTATTTTTTTGTAGCGTGATCCTTGGGGAACGACATTGTGCACTAAGCTGAGACTGATTATGCATGTGAAGTAATGATACATAACATTCCGTTGCAAAGTAAATACTCCAGATATAAAATATTGCAAAAATGTAAATAAATATATTGCAGTGTAAACAGTAAACAGCATAACACACGCACAGAAGTCCCAGTGGTTCAAAATATTATGTAGTTTCCATCCCTAGTTGATACAGTTTAACGCTCATAATATTATTATATAACACTGTGTGCAGCATATTGTACAGCTCACAGATTAGTATATACAGTGTTGTAAAATTTCTCATGCAGGACAGTTGTAATAACAGTGACAACAAAGTCTTTAACAACATATTACTGAAAATACAAAGAAAAGCAAAACAAACCATATAATACAAATGATGGATTATTTTTTTTTTAATCTTCAAATAAATATCAAAATTGAATTATATACAGTGGTGGAAGTGGGGGTATATACAATGGTATGCCATACCGCCACTTCTCCTGCCGCCTTTATTGTAACACTATCATATTCCGTTCACTTATATTCCCATTACATTTTCACACAGCTTAGAATGCCGTACTGTGGAACTTGATGATCGAACCACCGGAACGTCGCAGCTTCTCAGCCTGTTCCAAAGCAAAACTTGTTTTAAATATTTTGATGATTTCCAACACATATTATGATACTTACACAATGTTATAGAATAGTCCTGGTCAACATGTGGTTCTACAGGTATTGAGGAACTACAAGTTCCAGCATGCCCTGCCAGCAATCATCTTGGTATGTACTGACAAAGCATGCTGGGGCTTGTAGTTTCACAACACCTGGAGAGCCACAGGTTGGCCAGGCCTGTTATAGAAAAATCCTTCTGCTGGTTGTTTAGTTGACAAGTTTTGTTGTTTAAGATGACCCTGGCTTTTGTTTTCATTGATTAATGGGTGTATTAGAAATGGTCTGTGAGAAACACAGATCCACAGCAGCCATATATAACGAGCCAGATTGTGTGCTGGGTGCAATAAAGCATCCCCTAGCTGGTCGCAAAGAGCAAAAGGAATATGTCACATCTTTCTGCTAATGAAAAATAATGCTGCAGTAGGTCAAAATGTCAAATAGCATAGCACGCATGCCAGTTAGTACACTTAAAAAGTCTGAATGTGCAAAGATACATTCCATACTAAGGGGTAGAACCGTGCATCAATAAGGGGCATAGCAGAATTTGGGTAGTGGCCCGGCAATGTCGATCTACCCTCCCAGGCCCCCGCTGATGTGGAATAATGTACTCCCTGCTGTGCATTATATGATTATCAGACGTCACATAGTCATCATATAAAAGCACAAGGTTGGGATTACTTAGTCAGTTTTCTCTGAGCGATCTTGTATATTTACAATCACCAATTTATTTACAGTTTGAGTCTCTTACGACTAGGGATGAGCGCACTCGGATTTATGAAATCCGAGCCCACCCGAACGTTGCGGATCCGAGTCGGATCCGAGACAGATCCGGGTATTGGCGCCAAATTCAAAAGTGAAACTGAGGCTCTGACTCATAATCCCGTTGTCGGATCTCGCGATACTCGGATCCTATAAATTCCCCGCTAGTCGCCGCCATCTTCACTCGGGCATTGATCAGGGTAGAGGGAGGGTGTGTTAGGTGGTCCTCTGTGCTGTTTAGTTCTGTGCTGTTTAGTTCTGTGCTGTTTAGTTCTGTGCTGTTTAGTTCTGTGCTGTTTAGTTCTGTGCTGTGCTGTGCTGTGCTGTGCTGTGCTGTGCTGTGCTGTGCTGTGCTGTGCTGTGCTGTGTTCTGCAGTATCAGTCCAGTGGTGCTGTGTGCTGTGCTCTGTCCTTCTGAGGTCAGTGGTGCTGCTGGGTCCTGTGCTGTGTCCTGTTCAGTCCAGTGGTGCTGTGTCCTGTGCTCTGTGCTTCTAAGGGCATAGTTATTTCCCCAATATTCCCCTGTGTTTAAAAAAATAAAAAAAAGTTTTTTTAAAAAATACCAAAAACTACTTTAATATTTTTTAATTACCACAAAATTTGCACAACCAATCCTGCAGTATAAGCCCATTGGTACTGCAATATTACCAAGTTCACACATTCAGCAGTAAAAGTCCAGTGGTACTGCAATATTACAAAGTTTACACATTCTGCAGTATCAGTCCAGTGGTGCTGTGTCCTGTGCTCTGTCCTGCTGAGTTCCGTAGTGCTGCTGGGTCCTGTGCCGTGTCCTGTTCAGTCCAGTGGTGCTGTGTCCTGTGCTCTGTGCTTCTAAGGGCATAGTTATTTCCCCATTATTCCCAAGTTTTTAAAAAATAAAAAAAAAGTAAAAAAAAAAAAAAAATTTAAAAAAAAAAAATAATATATAATAATTATAACCAAATTAGCAAAACCAATCCAGCATTATAAGTCCATTGGTACTGCAATATTACCAAGTTCACACATTCTGCAGTATCAGTCCAGTGGTGCTGTGTCCTGTGCTCTGTCCTGCTGAGTTCCGTAGTGCTGCTGGGTCCTGTGCCGTGTCCTGTTCAGTCCAGTGGTGCTGTGTCCTGTGCTCTGTGCTTCTAAGGGCATAGTTATTTCCCCACTATTCCCAAGTTTTTTAAAAATAAAAAAAAAGTAAAAAAAAATAAAAAATTTAAAAAAAAAAAAATATATAATAATTATAACCAAATTTGCAAAACCAATCCAGCAGTATAAGTCCATTGGTACTGCAATATTACCAAGTTCACACATTCTGCAGTATCTTGTGCTACATATAATGGAGACCAAAAATTTGGAGGATAAAGTAGGGAAAGATCAAGACCCACTTCCTCCTAATGCTGAAGCTGCTGCCACTAGTCATGACATAGACGATGAAATGCCATCAACGTCGTCTTCCAAGCCCGATGCCCAATCTCGTAGTACCGGGCATGTAAAATCCAAAAAGCCCAAGTTAAGAAAAAGTAGCAAAAAGAGAAACTTAAAATCATCTGAGGAGAAACGTAAAGTTGCCAATATGCCATTTACGACACGGAGTGGCAAGGAACGGCTTAGGCCCTGGCCCGTGTTCATGACTAGTGGTTCAGCTTCACCCACGGATCTTAGCCCTCCTCCTCCTCCCCCCCCCTACAAAATATTGAAGAGAGTTATGCTGTCAGCAACAAAACAGCAAACAACTCTGCCTTCTAAAGAGAAATTATCACAAATCCCCAAGGCGAGTCCAAGGGTGTTGGTGGTTGTCAAGCCTGACCTTCCCATCACTGTACGGGAAGAGGTGGCTCGGGAGGAGGCTATTGATGATGTAGCTGGCGCTGTGGAGGAACTTGATGATGAGGATGGTGATGTAGTTATTGTAAATGAGGCACCAGGGGGGGAAACAGCTGATGTTCATGGGATGAAAAAGCCCATCGTCATGCCTGGTCAGAAGACCAAAAAATGCACCTCTTCGGTCTGGAGTTATTTTTATCCAAATCCAGACAACCAATGTATGGCAATATGTAGCTTATGTAAAGCTCAAATAAGCAGGGGTAAGGATCTTGCCCACCTAGGAACATCCTCCCTTATACGTCACCTGAATAACCTTCATAGTTCAGTGGTTAGTTCAGGAACTGGGGCTAGGACCCTCATCGGTACAGGGACACCTAAATCCCGTGGTCCAGTTGGATACACACCAGCAACACCCTCCTCGTCAACTTCCTCCACAATCTCCATCAGATTCAGTCCTGCAGCCCAAGTCAGCAGCCAGACTGAGTCCTCCTCAATACGGGATTCATCCGAGGAATCCTGCAGCGGTACGCCTACTACTGCCACTGCTGCTGTTGCTGCTGTTAGTCGGTCATCTTCCCAGAGGGGAAGTCGTAAGACCGCTAAGTCTTTCACAAAACAATTGACCGTCCAACAGTCGTTTGCCATGACCACCAAATACGATAGTAGTCACCCTATTGCAAAGCGTATAACTGCGGCTGTAACTGCAATGTTGGTGTTAGACATGCGCCCGGTGTCCGCCATCAGTGGAGTGGGATTTAGAGGGTTGATGGAGGTATTGTGTCCCCGGTACCAAATCCCCTCGAGATTCCACTTCACTAGGCAGGCGATACCAAAAATGTACAGAGAAGTACGATCAAGTGTCCTCAGTGCTCTTAAAAATGCGGTTGTACCCACTGTCCACTTAACCACGGACATGTGGACAAGTGGTTCTGGGCAAACGAAGGACTATATGACTGTGACAGCCCACTGGGTAGATGCATCCCCTTCCGCAGCAACAGCAACAGCTGCATCAGTAGCAGCATCTACAAAATGGCTGCTCATGCAAAGGCAGGCAACATTGTGCATTACAGGCTTTAATAAGAGGCACAACGCTGACAACATATTAGAGAAAATGAGGGAAATTATCTCCCAGTGGCTTACCCCACTTAGACTCTCATGGGGATTTGTGGTGTCAGACAATGCCAGTAACATTGTGCGGGCATTAAATATGGGCAATTTCCAGCACGTCCCATGTTTTGCCCACACCATTAATTTGGTGGTGCAGCATTACCTCAAGAGTGACACATTGCGATTACACCAAGCATGTAGCTCTTGTGGATGTAGCCCTTCGTACGCTTTGCCAGGATCCGAGGGTGGTCACTCTTTTAAAGTCAGAGGAATACATTCTGGCCACCGTGCTCGATCCTCGGTTTAAAGCGTATGTTGTGTCTCTGTTTCCGGCGGACACAAGTCTACAGCGGTGCAAAGACCTGCTGGTCAGGAGATTGTCCTCTGAAGAGGACCGTGACATGCCAACAGCTCCACCCTCATTTTCTTCCACATCTATGGCTGCGAGGAAAAAGCTCAGTTTTCCCAAAAGAGGCACTGGCGGGGATGCTGATAACATCTGGTCCGGACTGAAGGACCTGCCAACCATTGCAGACATGTCTACTCTCGCTGCATTGGATGCTGTCACAATAGAAAAAATTGTGGATGATTACTTTGCTGACACCATCCAAGTAGACATGTCAGACAGTCCATATTGTTACTGGCAGGAAAAAAAGGCAGTTTGGAAGCCCCTGTACAAACTGGCTCTATTTTACCTGAGTTGTCCCCCCTCCAGTGTGTACTCGGAAAGAGTTTTTAGTGCAGCGGGGAACCTGGTCAGTGAGCGGCGAAGGAGGTTGCTTCCTCACAACGTTGAAAAAATGATGTTTATAAAAATGAATAATCAATTCCTCAATGAAGTACAGCACTGCCCTCCAGATAGTACAGAGGGACCAGTGGTTGTGGAGTCCAGCGGGGACGAATTGATAATGTGTGATGAGGAGGAAGTACACACTGTAGGGGGAGAGGAATCAGAGGTTGAGGATGAGGACGACATCTTGCCTCAGTAGAGCCTGTTTAGTCTGTACAGGGAGAGATGAATAGCTTTTTTGGTGTGGGGGCCCAAACAAACCAATCATTTCAGCCAAAGTTGTTTGGTAGGCCCTGTCGCTGAAATGATTGGTTTGTTAAAGTGTGCATGTCCTATTTCAACAACAT
Source organism: Mixophyes fleayi (assembly GCF_038048845.1). Classification (NCBI taxonomy): domain Eukaryota; kingdom Metazoa; phylum Chordata; class Amphibia; order Anura; family Limnodynastidae; genus Mixophyes; species Mixophyes fleayi. The sequence goes on along the minus strand of NC_134409.1, from coordinate 121,843,724 downwards.
AAGGGTGGGTGTGAGGGCCCAAGGACAATTCCATCTTGGAACTTTTTTTTTTGCATTATATCACCAATCAACAGTCGTTTGCCATGTTCAAAAAGTAAAACCAAATGTAAAAAAATTCAAGAAATTAAACCAAAAGTAAAATGCCGTGTCATAATTTAAAACAAGAGGTATTGACGTGCTCTAAAACTACTGTATTGTTGTTTATATTTTATAAACACTACACTTGAAAGCTTGAGTCTTTCAATAGAAAAGTAACTGTCCATTGCACGAATATTTGCAACAGGGACAATTTTAGGGTTAAGAAAGTCAACTAATAATAACACTTCGATGCTGTGTGTCTTTATAAACACTACACTTGGAAGTTGGAGGAGGTATTGTGGCCCCGGCACCAAATTTACTACCGGGGACACTCCACTGTGCAGTCCATATTTAGGTGTATCAGATATTAAACAACGGTGACAGTTGATGCCCAATTTTTTAATTATATTGTGGCCTCATTATGTAACCCCCTGTCACTGTGTGTAGTGTGGGGTGCAAAGGGTACACAGTGCACCTCCTTCTCAAGCCCTGGCTAGCTGATGGGCATGGGTGTAAATGATCAGGGGGTCCCTGCACATGCAGGTGTTTCTTTGTAGTTAGTGGGACACAGGTAATGTCACTTTGGTGCAGTGTAATAGAAGTCACAATAATTTGGGCGCCAGACCATCTCTATAACAAACTGAACTTTTATTTACACTCTTCCTCCAGCACGATAATCATAATGGTTGCAGAATATATACATCTCCTTACTCTCTCCAGCACAGTTATTAATGAGAAATACGAATATGGTTGCAAATATCTTATCACTCCTCCTGCACAGTTCTTAATGTTATCCAGATGTTAAATAACATAATTTACATGTCTCTTGCACTCCATACTCACTGCAGATCACCCTTTCTGCAGGGGCACATGCATGGATGCTAATAGGCAGGCAGCCTCTCCTCCATGCAGCTCTGACACACTCTGTGTACCTCTCAACTGCAGCTCATCCCTCCTCTGCGGGGATAATGTCTCCTGTGCTCTGACACGTCACTCTGTGTACTCTCAGCCTCAGGATCTGACACTACAACTACCATGCCTCTTGTAGCAGCCCTCACTCCAGGGCCTCTTCCATGTGCAGTGTCCCCCTCTCTCTTGGGTTCACTATAGTGGCATGGAGTTCTCCCCCTCATCCAGGGCACACATTCCTTGCCCTGGCTCAGTCACCACGCTCAGACTTCCAGGCAATGCTGGGGGAGCCTGGGAGCTTCCACCCCAGGTCCCCAGCTACAACTCTCCTCTCCTGTGTCTTCTCTCTCTTTCTGACACTTTAAAGATCGTGCCTTTAAATGAAAAAGTCAGTCTTCATTGCACGACTATGTGCAACAGGGACATTTTTTTGGGTTTACAAAGTCAAACAATAACACTTCGACCCTGTCTGTCTGGGGTCTCTCAATGACGAATTGTCTGTACCATGTTTGGAGGAGGTATTGTGGCCCCGGTATCAAATTGGGTACCGGGGCCACCCCACTATGCAGTCCAGATACTTGTTTGGTGGAATTCAGACACGTGGAGGGTTTTTTAATTATATTGTGGCCTCGGTACCAAATTGTGTACCGGGGCCACCCCACTACGCAGTCAAGATACTTGTTTGGTGGAATTCAGACCAGTTGAGGGTTTTATTATTATATTGTGTGGACCACTCTATCTATACCACACTACAACTCTATACCACTCTATTTCCTACTTTAATTCTATTTCATACTTTAATTCTATTTCCTACTTTACTTCTATTACTAATTAATTACCATAAAGAGGAACAAAATAAACCAATTTTACCAAAAGTATAATATGACTTAGACTTACAAACACTACACTTTAAAGATCGTGCCTTTAAATGAAAAAGTCAGTCTTCATTGCACGACTATGTGCAACAGGGACATTTTTTTGGGTTTACAAAGTCAAACAATAACACTTCGACCCTGTCTGTCTGGGGTCTCTCAATGACGAATTGTCTGTACCATGTTTGGAGGAGGTATTGTGGCCCCGGTATCAAATTGGGTACCGGGGCCACCCCACTATGCAGTCCAGATACTTGTTTGGTGGAATTCAGACACGTGGAGGGTTTTTTAATTATATTGTGGCCTCGGTACCAAATTGTGTACCGGGGCCACCACACTACGCAGTCAAGATAGATAGATGCGTATTGCGTATCATAGATAAAGTACATTCAGTGGTGTGGGGCAAATTGAAAAATATTCAAAATGCACTGACATTATCAAAAACAAGAGGTTGTCACACGCTAAAACTCCAACATGTATATGATGGAGAGGATGGAGGAGCAGCCGTATGTGTAGTGTAATGCAGATCTGTTGAAGGTTTTTTATATATTTTATTGTGGTGCCCAGTGCCCACTCCTCTACGCAGTCCAGGTACAATTATTGGTGCGAATCATAAAAGTTCAGGGTTTTTAAGATATTGTGGTGACCCACTCCTCTACGCAGTCCAGGTACAATTATTGGTGCGAATCATAAAAGTTCAGGGTTTTTAAGATATTGTGGTGACCCACTCCTCTACGCAGTCCAGGTACAATTATTGGTGCGAATCATAAAAGTTCAGGGTTTTTAATATATTGTGGTGACCCACTCCTCTACGCAGTCCAGGTACAATTATTGGTGCGAATCATAAAAGTTCAGGGTTTTTAAGATATTGTGGTGACCCACTCCTCTACGCAGTCCAGGTACAATTATTGGTGCGAATCATAAAAGTTCAGGGTTTTTAATATATTGTGGTGACCCACTCCTCTACGCAGTCCAGGTACAATTATTGGTGCGAATCATAAAAGTTCAGGGTTTTTAATATATTGTGGTGACCCACTCCTCTACGCAGTCCAGGTACATTTATTGGTGCGATTCATAAAAGTTCAGGGTTTTTAATATATATTGTGGTGACCCACTCCTCTACGCAGTCCAGGTACATTTATTGGTGCGATTCATAAAAGTTCAGGGTTTTTAATATATATTGTGGTGACCCACTCCTCTACGCAGTCCAGGTACAATTATTGGTGCGAATCATAAAAGTTCAGGGTTTTTAAGATATTGTGGTGACCCACTCCTCTACGCAGTCCAGGTACAATTATTGGTGCGATTCATAAAAGTTCAGGGTTTTTAATATATATTGTGGTGACCCACTCCTCTACGCAGTCCAGGTACAATTATTGGTGCGAATCATAAAAGTTCAGGGTTTTTAAGATATTGTGGTGACCCACTCCTCTACGCAGTCCAGGTACAATTATTGGTGCGATTCATAAAAGTTCAGGGTTTTTAATATATATTGTGGTGACCCACTCCTCTACGCAGTCCAGGTACAATTATTGGTGCGAATCATAAAAGTTCAGGGTTTTTAATATATTGTGGTGACCCACTCCTCTACGCAGTCCAGGTACAATTATTGGTGCGAATCATAAAAGTTCAGGGTTTTTAAGATATTGTGGTGACCCACTCCTCTACGCAGTCCAGAAAGATACCTTGTTGCAACGTTTTGGACTAATAACTATATTGTGAGGTGTTCAGAATACACTGTAAATTAGTGGAAATGCTTGTTATTGAATGTTATTGAGGTTAATAATAGCCTAGGAGTGAAAATAAGCCCAAAAACTTGATTTTTAAACTTTTTATGTTTTTTTCAAAAAAAATCCGAATCCAATACCTTAAATCCGAACCGAGACCTTTCGTCAAGTGTTTTGCGAGACAAATCCGAACCTCAAAAATAACGAAAATCCGGATCCAAAACACAAAACACGAGACCTCAAAAGTCGCCGGTGCACATCCCTACTTACAACATGAAGTAACCAGTGGGTAAAGCTGTATACTTTGGTTGATAGTTGTGTATATTACATATCAGATTTATTGTTTTTCCAACCATCGTTGCTAGGCAGCAATATCCTTGACTATATTATTATTGCTCTCAGAAAAGTATAGATTGATTTATTATATTGGATAATATACAGATTTAAAGATTATTATATCTTTATATAGAAAAATATAAGGATTATTACATTGGTGGGATCACATTCACTTCATTTCTGTGAAGTGGGAGGAAAAACCTTAAATTTCATTAATTAGGCTAATATATTCTGATCAGTCCCAATCCTGAGGTCAGGAGCAGGTCCCAGTCTCTGCAATGGTTCAATGACTGATGAGAAGTAATGTTGCTGTGAGAAAGAAGACTGAGGGCTAGATTTACTAAGCTGCGAGTTTGAAAAAGTGGAGTTGTTGCCTATAGCAACCAATCAGATTCTAGCTGTCATTTATTTAGTACATTCTGCAAAATGACAGCTAGAATCTGATTGGTTGCTATAGGCAACATCTCCACTTTTTCAAACCCGCAGTTTAGTAAATATACCCCTAATAGTTGTTACCAATGACAATATAAATTAATAATCACATAGTTACATACTTAGTCAGGACATAACTATACATTTGTAGGACATCATATATATCCGTTTAAGTCTCTTAGCCAATAAGACAAAATTGCATTTTTTGCATGGTCACTCTTGTACATTGGTTGATGCGCATTCCCATGTAAAGTGCCCTTGGAATGTGCAAAGGGCATTCCATGGAAAATATAGGACAAGACCAGGGGGTAAATGTATAAAGCTGAGAGTTTTCCGGCACGTTTGAAAACTGGAGATGTTGCCTATATCAACCAATCAGATTCTAGCTATCATTTTGTAGATTGTACTAAATAAATGATAGCTAGAATCTGATTGGTTTTTCAAACCCGCCGGGGAAAACTCTCAGCTTGATACATTTACCCCCAGATGTCTGCCACTTCCAAGAAGAGGAAACTACTGTGCTACCTACATTCAGTAATAAGGTCCCTTGAATCTCATGTAGATAACCCTGCACCAGATATCCTATAAGCATTGTCAGATTAACTAACATTGGGATTTTAGCCATTATCTGCAATTAAAGTGATGATAATAGAACTCACTGATTATAAGCAATTGCATAAGAATTTGCAGTTTATACAGATATTATATACAAAGGTTTATAAAATAATACATGCTATATACATATTAATATTAATTTTTATTACTGCTATTATTATTAGTATTCGTTAGATCAGTATTTGTCACTTCTATTTTATTTCTATGTATTTTATTTTTTGGGGGTGGGGTGGGGAGTCTCCAAAATGAGAAACATTTGCTTCTGCAAACTTGTAAGCTCTTCCTGTTTTTACGATTAGCTGTGTGTATTATATATTCTCCCGTGGACAGTTTTCATATTGAATAATGCCATTGTGTAAGTAAGTGGAGCCTATGCCTTCAATACAAGCAGATCAGACAAGATCAATAGGTGTTTCTGCCTTTAGTCAATAGGCTCCAATCCAGAACCGTGGCCAGGGAATGTGGAGCATAATGTACACAAGAAATGAAAGCAGATTTAGTGATGTTCAAAAATAAAATAAATGATATTGTTCTGTATCCGTGACCCCTCTTCCTGTCTCTTGTATTTATTGCTCTTTGAAAGGATAAATGTTTAAGTTAAAATGTATTGCATGGTGTTTTGTGACTACAATGTGCCATCCATGTGGCAAGGTACAGAGACAAGGTAACCCTGGTCCTTTCAGTGCAATCTCTTTAGGGAATACACATTTTGGATCTGGTGGCCCCGAATCTACAACCGGCAGCAGAGAAGAATTTAGGGGACGAAATTGCAAAAGCTTCATTGTCAAAAGGCTGCGGTGACATTTGTGCATATTACAAGTGATGTGGATATAGAGACAGTCCCAACGTTGGTCTTCTCGACAGCGGGATGGGGGCGTGGCCACGCGTGATGTGGGTGTGGTGAGCCTTTTGAAGCCCTGGGCTCCATTCTGTCTTCCCCACCCCTCCAAACCCCATCATTGCCCTGCGCACCAATGCTAATGACACCCGTTCACATTGCTCTGTCATGCAGATCAGCAGTTTACAGAATCTCCCCCAACTTTCCCAATGATCAGAAAAAGCTGTCCCAATCGGGATGACGGTACAATGCCCTCAAACCGGGACTGTCCCGCCTAAATCGGTACAGTTGGGAAATATGCAGTTACATGTGGCAGGCAAGAGAGCTTATGGACACAGAGTCCGCACCTGGCTGCTCTCCGCAACCTCCTTTATCTATGTTAGATTATTAAGTTGAACCTTGTGGGATTTTAATGTAATTGCTCATGTTGTTTCGTGCTCATGTTTTATTTCCTATTGTGGTTTGTTCGGCGCTGCAAAATCGGTTGCTTCCTACAAATAAAAATTAATGATGATGATGAAAACTTGAAGTATGAATAATGTTTATTGGGCATACAAAATGAATGTAGACAATGGCATGTGGTCCTGAAACGGCACTGTTACCTCCACTGCCAGAGTGCAGCATAAGCCAGTATGTTCAGAGCATAGGGGTGGATGAGCAGACTGCCCAGGGTGCAGACCAGTAGGAAGAACCATGGTTCCTGACCCATCTTATATACCCCATCGCCCTGATGAAGTGCAGAGTGGGGGTCACTGGATAGACCAATGGCAGCCAGCTTCTACATTTCTTCTGGTCTGCAAGGTCACACACCCCTGTGGCTGCATTACCAGTTCCGGCTTTCCACTGTTTCTCAAGCTTCCTCTTGACCGCCCTGCATATGGACCACAGTACCACGTAGGACAGTATCTTCACACTTCTCTGTATATCTTTATTGGATCGTGACATTTGATTGTGCACATCCACTAAATAAACTGTCTATAATTAAATCTATTATAGTAAATAAAAAACATAGCTTGGCAGTCTTGTTAAAGAATTTGTAGAAATCCTGCACTTTTGAACCAGATATTTAAACTTTAATAAAAATATGGACAGACAGATAATTCACTTGACCATGGATGCTCATTTGTTCCCAGTGAATTGATAGGTTGTATTATCAGTGATCTCACTGGTTCCTAGTAAATTAATAGACTATATTCTCAGTGATGTCACTGGTCACTAGTGAATTGATAGGTTACATTGTCAGTGATGTCACTGGGCACTAGTGAATTGATAGGTTATATTCTCAGTGATGTCACTGGTCACTAGTGAATTGATAGGTTGCATTCTCAGTGATGTCACTGGTCACTAGTAAATTGATAAGTTACATTCTCAGTGATGTCACTGGTCACTAGTGAATTGATAGGTTACATTCTCAGTGATGTCACTGGTCACTAGTGAATTGATAGGTTGCATTCTCAGTGATGTCACTGGTCACTAGTAAATTGATAAGTTACATTCTCAGTGATGTCACTGGTCACTAGTGAATTGATAGGTTACATTCTCAGTGATGTCACTGGTCACTAGTGAATTGATAAGTTACATTCTCAGTGATGTCACTGGTCACTAGTGAATTAATAGGCTATATTATCAGTGATGTCACTGGGCACTAGTGAATTGATAGGTTACATTATCAATGATGTCACTATACACTAGTGAATTGATAGGTTGTTTTCTCAGTGATGTCACTGGTCACTAGTGAATTGATAGGTTACATTGTTAGTGATGTCACTGGGCACTAGTGAATTGATAGGTTACATTGTTAGTGATGTCACTGGGCACTAGTGAATTGATAGGTTACATTTACAGGCATATTGAGTCAGCTCACAAAATGGCTGTCTCACCTTTGTAGATGACTGATGTGGATTAAAGAATAATTATTGGGGGAATATTATCATTATCATTATATATTATTATATTACCTGTCTGCACTGTTGCCTGAAATCAATGGTAATAAGAAATAAGTATGTGTAACCATCATAGTTTGTGACTGCCTCGTCTTGTTATATTGATGTTATGTAATCTTCTGTTATATGATTAGTATTATCACATGTACCACATATTGACAGATATAGAGAGATGCTCAGTAAATCAGAGATTGTCCTCTTGCATTATACATCGGCTCTTCATACATTGATCAGAAGTTTGTCTGATGCTGGCAAGATTTGTAGACTCTCGGTTAACGCGCAATACAACAATCAGCCTTTGTTTGCAACTCACATGAAAGTGAATCACTGCGGAGATTTATGGAGGAAAACTGGAGAGAAAATAATTGCATCTCCATCCCAGGGAAAGCTTTAGTACAAAAAGAAAACCATAAAATATAGTGTTTTATTGAAATTGTCATGTCAGAAACAGAAAAACAAAATCACAGGATGCTGTTTACCTGTAAATAGGATTATATAGTAAATGTATAAGGGAATTCTCTGTAATTAGCTGCAAACTAAGCCATGTAGTGTGAGCAATTCATAGCTCCCGACTTTGCAGTGTCGGGTCAGGAAGCATGGCCAAATCACGATGGGAGTATGGCCACACCCCAAGGGCGGGGCTAGCAATTTTGTAGCATTAGTCTGCATAATAAGTCCCTCCCCTCCGAATCCCTATTCAGTGCACACCGATGACATCCATTCACCACTGGGTGAACGGGAGATACCTCCCAACATTCTGGCCCACCCGTTGGGGCAGCGGGACAAAGCCCCCAAATCGGCACTGCCCCACCTAAATTGGGACAGTTGGGAGATTTGCAGTTTGTAATGAATAAAACAATGTAGTGAATATACTAATAAGGAACTTTTGAGAAACATGCAGAATTATCACAGCTAGATGTTATGGGTGATATGATGTAAATAAATTAGCATCACTAAAATGTCAAGATATTGGAATATTTGCTTTATCTGGTCTAAACATCACTGTTTAAATTGTCTTCATCAATGTTAATACTTTCATGGTATTTTTCATTAGAAAAGCTCAGTTAAATAGCAATATACATAATATACAGTTGTATAAGAGATATTTGCAGGTTAGATTGATTGTTTGTGATTACGGTGGAAGTATATTTTCTATGCAAACCAGACTTTCTGTCAATAAACATACTGAATTAAGGTATGTTACAACTATCTCACATAGGTTAAAAATGGAAACCTTTACATTGGATATTTTTAGGTGTTTTAATAAAAGTACAATATTTATACAACCTCCAACACTATCTCAGGGTTTTTCAAGAAATGTGGAGAAAGTGCAGTTAAAAAACTTTTAAAATTGGATTAAATAAAATCATAAAAACATATTTTTTATGTTTGTGGGGCTTATCTGGAAAGAAAAAAATAGATTTATTTTTAATAGAATGGGTTCATTTAAAACCATTTTAAGCAAAATTTAATTCCAGTTTTTCTTACTCCACTTTTGTAGAATTCCTCCTGTATATGTCATGACCCATTTCAAGAGCAAATAGATTGTATATAATTATTTTGTAATGTACAGAGAAGTAACCCAACAGATTATTAATCAGAATTTGCTTTGTGTGCACTGCCATATTTCTGTGAAATATCATCCCACATCCTCACTAAGTAAAGTCACTAACTTTATCTAGTAAACAAAATATCCTATTAGCAGCAATGTATGCAGCACAGACATCTTTTGACATTCCTTACTTGTTGCAATTTGTCTTGAGGGTATATTTACTAAACTGCGGGTTTGGAAAAGTGGAGATGTTGCCTATAGCAACCAGATTGTAGCTGTCATTTTGTAGAAAGTACTAAATAAATGTTAGCTACAATCTGATTGGTTGCTATAGGCATTTATTGTTAAAAAACTTAAAATATTATGTTTAGAGGAATTGTTTAAAGTCTAATTAGATCACTCGTGAGGAAGGTGAAGATGACTTTAACAGTTGGTTGGGACATGATGCCATACGCAGAAGAAATGATGTTACAAAGACTGTCAATTATTAGGGGTCCTTATACAAATAAAGAATGTGAATAGAGAATACATCAGTTCTTACGTATTAAATTCTAATACGAACCTAATACTTAATAAGGATAACCGTGTCTCCCTATAGGTCATTTTTAATTCTTTAAACACTTTATTTCAATCTTTTCACTTCTACATTTTAAAATTCGCCAATCTATATGACATTTGGGTATTTAGCTAAGTTTTTTTAACAATAAATTACTAATAAAGTTGATTTTATAGTGACAATTTTTCAAGACAGGAGTGCCTTGCATACTACTTTATTCAGCTGATATCTACTATCAACTGTATCTTTTTCATGTCTAGACTCGTCTAGTTACGAGAGCACCCCCTCATATTATATGCCATATTTAATCACATATAATTGAGGTTTGTCTTTACCTTTGAGCGGATTGGTTTACCCCCTTTTCCTTTCTGATGGTTGCTATAGGCAACATCTCCACTTTTATACACCTCGGTCTATTAGTATATACGACATAGTTTTGAGGTTTGGAAATTATGTAAATGAGTCTAAAATATCGATTTATTACTTCCACATTCATGAGATAAAATGCATCTTGCAATGACTGTTAAAGGAAGTATTTTCCATTTTGCCAGATATATGGCAACAGAACTAAGGATTAAGTGGGCAATTCATAATTTCTTGTGACAGAGCTCTAATTAGTTTAGCTGTTAGTATCTAGGGACATTTCAGTCAATTGCAAAACAACATTCAGTATTATGACGTACAGGTCACTGCAATAAACAACCCTCCATCTGTATTAGCAGGAGCTAACAGCAATCTCAGTTGCACTGTTTTTTTCTTCTTCAATAGTTACTCTACTTGCAGCAAAAACAGCAGCTTCACTTTCTCTAACACATACTTGCCAACATGGGCAAGATGTTTCCCGGTAGGTCCGGGGTACAGGTGGGTGTGTGGGGGCGGGGCTCGAATAATCGTGTCATTAGCCCCACCCCCAAAACGGAAATCAGTACTCTGGACCAATAAAAAGAGGGGGCGGGGCCACGAGAACGCGCCCATGACGTAACTAAGCACCCCCTCCGTTTAGTATACTCAGCTGGTCATGATGTTAGAGCATAGTTGCCTACTCTCACGGGAGTGCAGAAGGACTCCCAGAAATTCAGGAGTTTCCTCATGATCAGCATATACAACTGCAACTTCTGGGGGTATATTTACTAAACTGTGGGTTTGAAAAAGTGGAGATGTTGCCTATAGCAACCAATCAGATTCTAGCTGTCATTTTGTAGAATGTACTAAATAAATTAAAGCTCCAATCTGATTGGTTGTTATAGGCAACATCTCCACTTTTTCAAACCCGCAGTTTAGTAAATAAGCCCCTTGGACTGCAAAGAATAGATCCATTTAGGAGATGGCTTTGCTATGTAAGGATTACCTTTGCTGGAAAATAGTTTACCATGAACAGCTACACTGTATCCTCCCAGTCTTTGTAACATCATTTCTTCTGCGTATGGCATCATGTCCCAACCAACTGTTAAAGTCATCTTCACCTTCCTCACGAGTGATCTAATTAGACTTTAAACAATTCCTCTAAACATAATATTTTAATTGCCTTTAGCTTATGGCTTCACTTAAACTAACACCAGTTTTAACTTATGTTTTAGGCTGGTGTTATAAAGACGTAACCCTTTATAATGTCAGTTTACACACATTCTAGTAAATGTGTGTTTTCAGGTGTCATGAATGGTGGATATACATTTTAGGTGGATCATTTCTGTAAATATGTGGAGTGTGATCTTTATGACACAGTGAGGGATTCCTCAGAGCAGGGTCAATATCACTGATAGTGGCTTCAACCAGATACTGTTATATCTCTAACTCTCCAACCTTAGGGGGTAAATGTATCAAGCTGATAGTTTTCCGGCGGGTTTGAAAACTGGAGATGTTGCCCATAGCAACCAATCAGATTCTAGCTTTCATTTTGAAGACTGTACTAAATATATGATAGCTAGAATCTGATTGGTTTTTCAAACCCACCAGAAAACTCTCAGCTTAATACATTTACCCCCTAGTGTCTGCCATGTCCTTCTTCACCATTCTCTTGTAGTCAGTAGGGGTGTATATGTGGGTATGCCAAACCGCCACTTCTCCGAATGCCTTCATTGTAATACTATCACATTCCATTCATTTACATTTCCATACCTCCACTTCTAATTTTCAATACAAGGACGCTGTGCTATATACACACACAAGTATGTTGGAGTGAGGGGTTGCCACAGATTAACATTTTACTGCAATATACTGCAAACTAAGTCCATCCTCTGTTCCTCCTTTTTGACAATAGAGATCATGCAGGAACTGTAACAATGACACAGGTACAGCAGTCAAAATGATTGCCAATACTGCCGTTGGCTTATACCAGAGTTCTTCACTACCTCAATGTTACATTGTAATCTAGCTATCAAAGCAAGAAAACTTTGCACTGAAATGGCAAAACGCGCTAGTGAAGCAATCTGCAAATGTGATATTTATTTTCTCCTGCACTCATATCAGTTCATTTATTATTAATTAAGCACAAACCACTATCAGAATCACCAACTGTTTCAAAATCTCCAAGCCACACAAATTCCTATTAATTAATTTTTTCAATTCTAAGTATATATGCTATATTCTGTGAAAAACCTCATTGTGTAATGGTAATTGGAAACTATACACTAATAAGACCTGGGGGTAAATGTATCAATATGCGGGTTCTTCAACACCCGAGTGTTCAGCCTCTTCCGCGATTAAATTTCAAGCGGCGCTGCATTGTAAAGGGTTAACTTCCCTTTACAATGCAGCGACGCTTGAAATTTAATCGCGGAAGAGGCTGAACACGCGGGTGTTGAAGAACCCGCATATTGATACATTTACCCCCTGATTTATAGTTGTTGTTATTATTATTATTTATTTATAAGGCGCCACAGATTCTGCACCGCCGGATACAGAGACAAGTAACAAATAGACAAGGTAATATACAGATGGGTATAAGTAATGCTATCATCATCACCATTTATTTATATAGCGCAACTGATTACGCAGCGCTGTACAGAGAACTCACATCAGTCCCTGCCCCTTTGGAGTCTAAATTCCCTAACACACACAGAGAGAGAGAGAGAGAGAGAGAGACTATGGTCAATTTTGATAGCAGCCAATTAACCTACCAGTATGTTTTTAGAGTGTGGGAGAAAACCGGAGCACCCGGAGGAAACCCACGCAAACATGGGGAGAACATACAAACTCCACACAGATAAGGCCATGGTCAGGAATTGAACTCATGACCCCAGCGCTGTTAGGCAGAAGTGCTAACCACTGAGCCACCGTCCTGCCCAATGCTATGGGGACTCACACAGAGTGCAGCAAAAGGCATGACAGGACATACGAGGGAGACGGACAGTAGACAGACGTGGGACAATAGGTAGAGAGGACCCTGCCCGTCAGAGCTTACATTCCAGAGGGAGGGGTGGTGAGACACAGTAGGACTAGCTGGGAGATAATGGAGATGGCAGACGAGGAAGAGAAGATAATGGATAGAATGGTCAGGAGGTGGTAGGATAGGCGAGCTTGAAAAGGGGATTATTGAGTGAACGTTTGAAGGACTGAAGATTGAGGGAGAGTCGAGTGAGGTAGGGTAGGGAGCTTCAAAGAATGGGGCAGCACGGCAGAAGTCTTGGAGACGAGCATGGGAGGAGGTAATGAGAGGTGAGTTGAGGTGGAGGTCAGAGGCGGAGAGGAGTGGGCGGGTTGTTATGTACCTCGAGAAAAGGTCAGCGATGTACAGGGGAGAAGTATCAGTAAGGGTAAGGAGATTGAACTAAATTCTGAAATAGTTAGGGAGCCAATGAAGGGATTTATGCAGTGGAGTTGTATTTGTGTACCATAAAGATACGTCTTAGTGCAAAACTAATAGTTGCATATATGTACAACTTGCGTCCGTCTTCAGAGACGTGTGTATCTTGTAAAGATGTTTTCCATTGAATCAACTTATATTTTAGGCTTAGTGTCTCTTTAAATCATTTAACTTGGGGTGTTGATGATGACTGAATGGTTTACATGAATAGCATTAAGTTTCCAAATGGAATAAAGTTGAATTTCTGACAGGCTGATGCATCTTGCATTTTGTTATGTAAAGTAAACTGCGGGAGAACTGTTCCTTTGTATGTGAAGCCTCCCACGGAGTACTCTCTGGGGATAGCATTTAACTTTGTGTCAGATGGTTATAATCTTAAATTACTCTGTAAGTTCAGGCATCAAAATAGAAAATGGGCTTTAAAGAAAAAAAAAGCAATTGATATCTTGTCATAATGCAATTTATTGCACAGTTCTAAAGGAACACCAAGGGCTAGATTTACTAAGCTGAGGGTTTGAAAAAGTGGGGATGTTGCCTATAGCAACCAATCAGATTCTAGCTGTCATTTTGTAGAATGTACTAAATAAATGACAGCTAGAATCTGATTGGTTGCTATAGGCAACATCACCACTTTTTCAAACCCGTAGCTTAGTAAATCTAGCCTTAAGTGTTCTAGGTGTGTTCTATGGCATGGCCACAAGTATTACACGTCATTAAAATACAATTTAATGTATTTTTCCGCCACAGAATTTAAAAAAACGCAGACACTCTGGGCTTGAGTTAGAGATAAACGTACATTTTTTACCTTTAGGTCAATGCAAAATGCGTTCATTCACTTTCCTTCAGCTATATTTTAAGTTGCATTTATCTTAAGATTTTTACACGGCGCAAATGGTCTTGCATTCAATTTAAATCAGCCCCAAATTGTAACAATGGGATCTGTGTTAAGGCAATTAGCCTGCTGCCTGTACATGTATGTGGTCATTTAGCTGCTGTTTATACTGTACAATATATGCATACATACATACATACTATATATACAGTTCTAGGGCCTGATTCATTAAGGATCTTAACTTAAGAAACTTCTCATTTCAGTCTCCTGGACAAAACCATGTAACAATGCAAGGGGTGCAAATTAGTTTTCTGTTTTGCACATAAGTTAAATACTGACTGTTTTTTCATGTAGCACACAAATACTTGATAGCTTATTTGTACACTGAAATTTAAAGTTGATATTTGTGTGCTACATGAAAAAACAGTCAGTATTTAACTTATGTGCAAAACAGAATACTAATTTGCACCCCTTGCATTGTAACATGTTTTTTTCCAGGAGACTGAAATGAGAAGTTTCTTAAGTTAAGATCCTTAATGAATCAGGCCCCTAGTTAGTTGTTTATCCAACGGTCCAATAATCATTTTTTTTTTATTATATCCCACTTACCATCATTACATAAGTTATACGTTGCTACAATTCTTAATGATTTCTTGAATATGTTTATTATTATTTTAGAGGAAATCGTGGAGGAGAAGAGTTTTTTTTAATACAGATGGTAGTTGGGTTTATCCTTCCTGACCTCTCATCATTCTATGTGATTAGTGTGAACGATTTCCTTTTATTTAAGTCTTTTAGACTTATCCTACTGTCCGTTCCACTGACCAGACTGCAAATGTTGGCTCACAGCATACAACACAGCTCAGGATTGGAGTGCGTTTTTTTGTAACAGATGTCAAGTGTTCTTCATGACATTGTTCCAAAGAAATAGGGAGAGCAGAGCAGACCTGCTTTACATTGTAGCACTAATACATGAGCTCAATCTAAAGGAGAATCGTTAGAATCTTGCTTCAGCTACAATAAGCATCTCTCCATAACGTTACACCTGTAATCATTTTAGAATTTATTTTAGATTTAAAAAGCATTCCCGCATGTAAATCTCAGCAGCCAAACCTAATGATGTCACAGATTTATTCAGTCATTCATTGAGTGGCTCAGAATAGCACAGTATATATCTATTAACTGACTCCGTAGATTAGTGGTGGGAAAGTGTATCGCTCGTTAGTAGTGATAGCCAGCGCTGGGCTATGGACTTTTAAAACAGTTTGTGGCAAGTGGCAAAATGTTACCTATAATGAAATTGTGCAGATCAAAAGCTTTAACATTTACGGCAATTGGTGCTCAGGACAAAAAGATGCTGTAATGCATGGGGCAGCACGGTGGCTAAGTGGTTAGCACTTCTGCCTTACAGCACTGGGGTCATGAGCTCAATTCCCGACCATGACCTTATCTGTGAGGAGTTTGTATGTTCTCCTTGTGTTTGCGTGGGTTTCCTCCGGGTGCTACGGTTTCCTCCTACACTCCAAAAACATACTTGTAAGTTAATTGGCTGCTAACAAATTGACCCTAGTCTGTGTCTCTGTCTGTGTGTGTGTGTGTGTGTGTGTGTGTGTGTGTTAAGGAATTTAGATAGTAAGCCCCAATGGGGCAGGGACTAATGTGAGTTTGTTCTCTGTACAGCGCTGTGGAATTAGTGGCGCTATATAGATAAATGGTGATGATGATAGTATCCAATCAGACATCTGCTAAACGGTACCAGAAAATAACAGAATCTGATTGGTTCCTACTGCTTGCAACACAATTTTCATGTGCAACAGTTTTCATATGTGTTCCCATGAGGCTCCATACCTATTGACGTTAAATATAATACTTTTACTAACGGTTTTTAATGCTAGTAAAGGCATGTAAACAGTTATAGGGATGGAACCTGTTGGTTCTAATGACACCATACCCACTCGTTGGGAGCAGCACAGTGCACGCTTCCTGCGGTATTCTCACCTCCGACCTCAATTGCAAGAGCTGATTAGCTAACGCTAATGGGCAACCGGCTTAGGATAGGTTTGATTTAGAGTTGCAGCAGAGTTCCAAGTATCAGAAGTTGGTTGTTCCTTCGTATTTCATGGGAAGGACATTTTCTAAACGCTTTTCTGCTTAAATACTTCCATTGTATATTGTTCTTCTCTGCAAACTGAGCAGTACGGACCGAAATATTTATTTAATGATGATTGGATTTAATAAACTATAACTGTCATGAGTGAACTTGTGCGGAGACAAGCTAAGGCAGCTGTCTTAGGCAGCAGGATGGGTGAGGCAACAAGATATATGGAATTAATTTAAATTCAAATCTCCATACTGCAATAGAATATATTGCTGCCTTCTTCTACCTTTTTTTTCGTAGCTATAAAAATGATAAGTGCAACAATAATTATATTTTGTAGAACTATATCTGTGCCTAAGAAAATATGCGCCCTTTAAATTACAGAATGACTCGGCAGTTCCATGACACCAGTCTCCAACGCAAGATATAAGTGGCCACAGGCAGCATTGTCTCGGCCTCTTCCAGCCAGATCCACTTTCCATCTTGTTAAATCATTAACCATTTGCAAAAAGTTGTTATGAATATTGATTATTTTTCAAGAAATTAATTCCCACTACTTTGCAGGCGGATCATTCCTCAGTGGAAATCCATAATGATCTATTTCATTTCTGACAAGTGAGCGGAATGATTATAAGATTCTCTGCTATGTGACCAGACTGCTCACTCCGTGCACACTGAGGAGAATATCACAGTCATCCGATGGCTGCGTAGCAGAGAAACATTTTACAGTGCCCGATTTAACAGCGTGGACTAGCGGTCCTACCTTTCGGCCTGCCTCCGTGAGAAGGTTATTGGTTTTGTGCATTGACTTTTAACTCTTTACACTTGTGACAATTCCTTTTTATCAGTAGGGAAATGAAACAGATGTCTCTGAAGAGCACAGATGGAACCAGATACAGTAATAAGAAGGAGCTAAAGAGTCAGTTAGTGGAAACAAATCAGGCAACATCTAAGCAAATAATCAGTACGGTGTATGTGAAACAAGGGGACGGTCAGCTATGATTGCATTTTCAATCTCAGCAATCAGGAACGTTGAGTTAATTATTACAGTGCACTATTACAGCCATGTCTGTATTAATAAAATAAAATGGTCTACAGCAGTGTTTCTCAACTCCAGTCCTCAGGACCCCCTAGCAGTACATGTTTTCCATATCTCCTTGCTGGAGCACAGGTGTATTCATTACTGACTGACACAGTGTAGCAGGTGGTATAATTATTTCACTGGTTACCCGGCAATCCTGCACTGTTAGTGGGTCCTGAGGACTGGATTTGAGAAACACTGGTCTACAGGCCATTCTGAGAGGTGGAGCCTTTAACTATTAAAGGCATAACCCCCAACTGTCCTGGTTTTGGTGAATGGGGAGGCGTGTAACAAAAAGTGGGTGGAGCGTTATAATAAGTTGCCTGTTTTTGGGCGAGGTTTTGCTGAACAGGGCGGGGTTTACTTTGTCCCGTTTTCAGGATTCTAAATGTTGGGAGGTATGTTAATGCTACACTGGTGTTAACCATTCACATTTTTTTATCGGCTCGGAAGTCGTTTCCTATTCTTGCCATCGTGGCTTCTGATTTTCAACTTACACAACACCAGTGGCGGATCCATTCGCCCCCCCCCCCCCAGCAGCAGAAAGCCTACCTTTAAAATAGGTCCCAGCTGCCGATCAAAACGGGAGGCGGCAGGGCCAATCGCGAGTGGAAGGCGGGGCTACACGCGGGCCAGCCAATCAGAGTAAAGGAGGGGCGTGATTATGCAAAATCGCTCCCCCTAAACATAAAGTCTAGGTCCGCCCCTGCACAACACACGCAGTTTGTCTAATTCCCATTCTGTGATAGAAGACAGTGATACTTCCACTCCCACTGCCTATGTGGTCTGCCCTTTAAGGGGCTACTGACTACGGCTGGTGAGGCACATGCAGCTGCTATGGGGCCTGGCGGCACCGGGGGCTGTTCGCTGCTAATCCAGCTGATTACAGACCCCCCACTCTGCTTTTCTGAGCATGGATGAGGTCCTAAGCATGTGCAGTGATGCCGGACCCTACATATGATTACCAAGACCCCCCACTCAAATTTGGCGATTGTGTGCTATGATCTTTGGCTGCAGATGTCAACAAACACTACGACACGCTGTCCCATTGAGAATTTAGAAATATAAAGGCATCTTAAACTACCTTTCATTCTATTCAGCATAGATAAATGCATGTTAAAGATAAATGAAGATATATTGCTGGATAAACTTACATGCTCGAAATCCAAATAAGAGGCCTGATTCATTAAGGATCTTAACTTGAGAAACTTCTTATTTCAGTCTCCGGACAAAACCATGTTACAATGCAAGGGGTGCAAATTAGGATTTTGTTTTGCACATAAGTTAAATACTGACTGTTTTTTCATGTAGCACACAAATACTTGATAGCTTATTCGTACACTGAAATTTAAAGTTGATATTTGTGTGATACGTGAAAAAACAGACAGTATTTAACTTATGTGCTAAACAAAATACTAATTTGCACCCCTTGCATTGTAACATGGTTTTGTCCAGGAGACTGAAATAAGAAGTTTCTCAAGTTAAGATCCTTAATGAATCAGGCCCCAGATTATTAAAAATCCATGGATTATTATTGCAAAAAGCAGTTGAGCGCTTTTATGCTTGTGTCATAAGGCAATATAAGAAGCAAGCAGTGTGAGATAAGTGATTTGAATATATATATATATATATATATATATATATATATATATATATATATATATATCTGCACTAACTTGTCGGTGTGTAATTCTAGACTTGTTCCCCATTAAGAGAGATTTTACACACTGAAGTGGATAAACTCGAAATGACTATTACACAATAAATTCAGTAAGGCTTCTAATTGTTCTCCGCTGAAGATTTTTGTTTGGCTGTGTCACGAGCGATATTGAAAATATCTTTTTTTCGTCACAGATCATTGAAAGAGGTACAGGATATCTATTTATATTTTCCTCATTATGCCTGTAATGGATTTAAGGATCCTCTGCGCTCTTGAATAGAC
Source organism: Mixophyes fleayi (assembly GCF_038048845.1). NCBI lineage: Eukaryota > Metazoa > Chordata > Amphibia > Anura > Limnodynastidae > Mixophyes > Mixophyes fleayi. Next base: position 121,824,111 of record NC_134409.1, on the reverse strand, counting down.
AGAGCTGATGGATCGTAGTTTCGGCTCTTTGTTAATTATTTCCCAGAGCCTCAGAGTTCCTGAGTCTGGTTCGATAACATCAAGAAAGTGTAGTGTGGTGACACGATGAGGACGGGCTGTAGAACTGGGAGCCTTGTGCTTCCTATCAATGCTGCCATTATAAATCTTTAGCCTTGTGCACTTTGAGTAATTATTTAAACCACTTTTAGATAATGGAATTAGGGAAAAAGGGAAAAGTTATTTGCATTCTCTTATTTATTATGGGCAGCACGGTGGCTCAGTGGTTACGAACCATGTTGTGGCCTAGTGGTTAGCACTTCTGGCTCACAGCACTGGGGTCATGAGTTCGATTCCTGACCATGGCCTTATCTGTGGGGAGTTTGTATGTTCTCCCCGTGTTTGCGTGGGTTTCCTCCGGGTGCTCCGGTTTCCTCCCACACTCCAAAAACATACTGGTAGGTTAATTGGCTGCTATTAAAAATTCACCCTAGTCTCTCTCGGTCTGTGTGTGTGTATGTTAGGGAATTTAGATTGTAAGCTCCAATGGGCCAGGGACTGATGTGAGTAAGTTCTCTGTACAGCTCTGCGGAATTAGTGGCGCTATATAACTAAATGGTGATTATGATGATGATGATGATGATTTCCTGTGCTGCTGTTTGAATGAAAGAAAATGATTAGATAATGATTGTGTGTAAAGTTTGTATGTATTATTAGTCATTGACGGCACACAAGATTTGCGCTAGTGCGCCTAGGTTTCACTCAAAGTGCGCAGGTTTGTGAAACTAGATGGCTGTGTTTGCAGAGGAGCGAAACATTACCCGGCCCATTGGGTGAACCGAGAGTGTTCCTTGCACGGTAGGGACAACTGCACAGTATTGTGGAGCAGTACATAGACTACATTTAATTTTACAGAGTGACATGATTGAAATGAAATAGAGAGTTACAGAGGGCATATTTTTAAAGGCGTTCCTTACTTTCCAGAAGGACACCCAACCATTACCACTCTAAAACGCCTTGATTTCTGCACCAACTCAGGTCTCGTGCAAGTGGACATTAGATACGATCAGCTCAATAATTTTTACAAAGTTACATTTTTTCATGGTGTAAATGGACAGTAGATCAGACACATTTACAAACCTTCTCATCTCCTCCCAAACCTAGATGCACTTCTATTTTGCAGAGGGATCTCCCAAGAGTGAAAAGTAGGTGTGCTAGAGTTGCACTGGTCAAACCATCTACTCGTGGGAAATTTGATCTGTACAATGGAACATAAAAATCTCTAATGGTGCCATTAAGTGTCATCAAATTTGAAGTTAGCTAAGACCTAGCTCGGTTCAGTTTGGGCCTAGAGACCGGATCTGTCCATATATGTGTCATATGCATTATCAAAGCCTGTTATACATGTGTTGATGCTGATCGTCAAACAGTAATGTAACTAGATGGACCCGCACACATACACTTTCTTACAAGCGTTTACTTCATTTTGTTTCACGTCATTTATAATGTTGTCTGACAGCGTTCATAAGCTTTAATGCTTGGTAAAAATACAATTAAGTTCTACGGGAGAACTTATTGAAGTACATAGTACATTATGCTGCAGGGAAGGTTTGAAAAGCGCTAATAAATGGCTGTGAAAGTGAGGACGAAGTATAAGGATTTTTGCATTCTCTAACCAGCATCGGTTTTCAATGCCCTTAAAGTACACTGAACAATTACAGCCCTAGTGCAGTACTGACTAACAGTCAACGTCATCAATGTTCCAGGAGTGTTGACCAGGCTTAGAGTAGACGGGATCCAGGGCAAAGGGTAGGTCGGAGCCGCAACAGGTGAAAACATCAACGCATTGTAACCATTTCTATAGAGTAGTATTGCAGGATTTAATTATTGACCGTTGCATATACCGTAGTTAACTTTATATCTAATCATTTTAATTTTGCAATTTCACAGTTTTCAAAATTTACAAAATTAAAATTGTGGCAAAAATGTACAAATTCAGGAAGACAATCAGCAAAATCTATCTATGTATCTATCTATCTATCTATCTATCTATCTATCTATCTACCTCATATCTGTCTGTCTCTCACCTATATATTTATCTATCTATCTATCTATCTATCTATCTATCTATCTATCTATCTATCTATCTATCTATCTGTCTGTATATTTATTTATCTCTATATCTATCTATCTATCTATCTATCTATCTATCTATCTCTCACCTATATATCTATCTATCTATCTATCTATCTATCTATCTGTCTGTATATTTATTTATCTCTATATCTATCTATCTCATATATATCTATCTATATCACATCTATCATCTATCTGTCCATCTATCTCATATCTATCTATTTATCTCATAGCTATCTATCTATCTAGTCATCTATCTCATATCTATCTATCTATCTATCTATCTATCTATCTCTCTATCTAGTCATCTATCTCATATCTATCTATCTATCTATCTATCGATCGATCTATCGATCTATCTCTCTATCTAGTCATCTATCTCATATCTATCTATCTATCTATCTATCTATCTATCTATCTATCTCTCTATCTAGTCATCTATCTCATATCTATCTATCTCTCTATCTAGTCATCTATCTCATATCTATCTATCTATCTATCTATCTATCTATCTATCTCATATCTATCTATCTATCTATCTATCTATCTATCTATCTATCTGTCTCTCACCTATATATCTATTTCATATATATCTATCTATCTATCTATCTATCTATCTATCTATCTATCTATCTATCTATCACCTATATACTATCTATCTATCTATCTATCTAATCTATCTATCCAAGTACACTTAAAGACACACAAGCAGAGATAGAAACAAGCAGGTTAGGTATCTTATGTTGGCAGGCAGCACTGTAGGCAGCAGCCTATCATCGATCTATCTCTTTAAAGCTATGATAAAGGTACAAGAGCATAGTGTAAGTTGAAGAATCTTCAGCTTTGCATTCTAAGTCATTCTAATTATCTCAGCATTGGTTTTCTTTGTTTAGAGTCATTTCCTAACAACTGTTCTCTGACAACCTAATGTTCTTTATAGTAGAAAAATTGCTCAATGTACAAGAAGCATTTGCAGCTTGGGAATTATTAAACAACCTGAAAAGGTGAAAACAAATAAGTCATTAAGTCCTTGCTTTGCTCTTGCATGCGGAATGAAATCTCAGATCTAATTTTTGTTCAGGAGACATGTATACATGAATATATTTAATGTTGGATTTAGAAAATTAAAAAAAAGCAATTTATGCTGAATAAAATGACAGTTATCTCCTGTCTGGGAGACGCTTTCTTCAAGGAAATGTTGATTGGTTAAACTAAGAAATATGTTTAATGACTTGATGAGAATTTGGGCATTGGAGCATTGTTTCCTGAAGTCTAAAAGTATACTTGTTGACTTTCTCTTTTACCCCTCTGAGATCCTGGAGGGGAGGTTAAGTTTGAATGCGGAGGGAGGCAGGGGGGTCCTGCGAATTGCACCTTTTTGGTCCTGCCTACTAAGCAATGACACAATGGCATCATTTTGCAGCAGGGGACGAGGTCAAAATGACACGATTTTCCGCAAATTGCATTATGGGAGTCCCCATCCTGTCCACTTTACTAGGAAGTGGGCAGCATGCGGGAGAATGGTCTGCTCTCCCGGGAGTCCAGGAGACCTACCCAGAATTCTGGAATCTCCCTAACATCTGAGAGTGTGGGCGAGTATAACTAAAAGATAATCTTTCATTGAGGCACAGTTTGATCCTGAACCATGCATGGAGTTTGTATATTTCTGAGGATGGTAATAGTAGGGAATGACAAGCAAACTTGCTTTATTATTTATATAAACCATTTTCATAAGTAAAATATTTAAAAATACTTATTCTATTTTTCTCAATATATTTTTTTCATATATTTTCTCCTAAGTGGAACTGAAAGCCCAAGTGCAGGGTCTAGCCGGGTCACACATGCGTATAAGCCACAACACTTGCTTGGCTAAGCGGTAAATCCATCCTTACCACTGCCAGTCAGTATAGCCGACAGCTGAGTGATGCTCCCGCCATAGCTTCATAATAATTTGCGTTGATAACAGAACTTCTATCGCTGTGATAGAAGATCTACGTTGTTGCCTCAGGTTGATAAATAGGGTCTTGAATAATATATTTTAATGTCATATATAAAAAGTAGTCTGGTAAACTATGAAAACACAATCCAGACCGTTACGAAGAGCTTGACATGACGAGTACAGCAGTTTGTTTACAGTAACTAACAATAAGTATGTTACCTCGTTAAGGTTCATTGTCAGAGACAGCTCTGCTCCCAGATTTAAATAACCTCCTATTGGAAGTGCAGTAATCGCACATAATAGCCCTTTAAGATTTTAACAACAGGTACTGATTATAATTGCTGGAACTCATAACATATACGACCTGCACTGAACCTAATGTCCTAATGTATTCTTATCATGTTCATTTCATGGTTTGCTCTAAAATCCCACACTCCTCTGAGCTTCTTTTTTTTAGTTGCATTTTAAGGGGAATTTCATTTTAGAATTCATGTTTAGCTTAACAAGTCTATCTCATTGCTTTAATATGGCAGCCATTGTTGCCGTTGTTGGCATATCATCCAATATGTGGGTATCCGGCATTGGGCCTAGGGGCGTGACTAAGATACAATGAGGGCGTGGTCACATCATGGTGGGGGCATGGTCACACACCCCGGGGCCATTCCTAGCACTTTTGAAGTGCCAGGCTGCCCCATACTCTCCTCCCCTCCAAACACCGCCATTGCCGTGCGCACCAGTGCGCGTGTCAACCATTCACTGCTGCTTTGCAATTCAGAGCAGCAGTGAATGGGACATACCTGTCAAATTTCTCACCTGCAGGACGGCTCGCTCAGAGTGGGATTGTTCCGCCTAAATCTGGGTTGGGATGTAATTTTGGTGGTCATGAGACCTCTGAACTTCTCGATCATGGCTTCCTGGATCCAGAGCCGTAACCTAGAATTCTAGCGCCCTGGGCGAGAAAGACAAATGCCGCCCCCCTAGCCCTCAATTTTAACCAAATTAACCTAAAATATTCCTAAATTGCGCCCCCCTTCAGTGTTGCGCCCTGGGCGGTCGCCCCTGTCGCACACCCCTAGTTACGGCCCTGCCTGGATCAATGATGTGTCCAGGGGAAATGACGGATCCCAATGGCAGTTGCTGGGAGTGGGACAGTGGGCGCGGCCATGACACAATGGGGCGTGGTCACCCACCAAGCGGCTGCCTATTAGTTATCTCCTGTCCCCCAACATCCCCACCCGCGGGACAAACATGTACCCGGGCGGGACATCAGATCAGACCCTAAAATTGGGACTATCCTACTAAAATCAGAACAGTTGGTAGGTATGTATTAAAAGCAACAGCTACTGTTCTATACTAACTGACCGAAGTTGCCTGCGGAGTTGAGCAATATGTCATTATACATATATAATTCACAGAAAAGTCAATGGACGGTGGCCCCTATGGTATACTACCAAGAAATAGTATGTGACCATATCATCTCTTAGACATATAAATTAATATAAGAAGAGTTCTTGTTAAATCAAATGCAGCTTCAACTCTTATTAATAAGTTCAAATTTATAGAGATAAATATAGTTCTCTCTGCGGAATGTCCAGTATTGTGGTTTAAATGGCGCCATATAATAACCAATATGGCAGAGGAACCAATATCTCCATATTGCGTATTATATAGCGCTGTTCACTTATTGCACCTTTTAGTCATTTCAGTCCTTGCTGTTACAGAGTTTAATATTTCTGACATATATATATATATATATATATATATATATATATATATATACATATATATATATACATATATATATATACTAATTAATGTGTTTTTTCAGTTCCATATTATAGTGAACAGAATACATTGTTCTCTATAATAATTCTCAGGCAGTATATCTATAGGCTCACATTCCATTAGCCTCACATCTAATTTTCCAAGAATTAAATTCACAAGAGGGTAGCGACCTGGTTCACTTTTCCTCCAATTTCCCACTGATACGGCTGACGTGGCAGATGGGATTATCTTCCGCGGCTGTACTAAGATCATGTGGAAATCTATATATGTAACATGATGCATTTCCAGCCAAGAAACATTACAGATATTGCTGGAAGCCTGTAGGGTGCTGTCTCGTAAAGCACTGAAAGGATTAAAGAGCTGTTTATTAATAGTTTCTCATAATTAGTGTCTCTAGAAGTGTTTTACAAATTAGAACAAAAATGCGTCAGGCACTTTGCTTCCAAAGGATAATTAATTGCATCCTTTGTTGTACTGTACATTACAGCCGCCTGTCCTGATACAGCAGGTGGACAGCTAAGGAGTCGGCGTCTCCGTGGCAACCACAGTATAGACTGTGTCGTTCTTCCACACACACTATCTCTGTCACACGTGTTCCATGACAAGAATGCTGTGCTTTCTGCTACCTGAGTTATCATCATTTTTAATTAAATGGAGAGAGGACCTCCTTTTATGTATTTATATATGAGCGAATCTCATAAGGTCCATGATTTACAGTATTAGAACAACAGATGTGTTTTCAGTCACTCAGGTATCAAGTATGTTATGTCTGATATGAACAAAAAAGCATACTTGCCAACATTTAATATTTTTTTTTCCGAGAGCTGCTAGCAGGAAGTAGGCGTGTAGGGGGCGGGGCCCCGAAAAGCGTGTCATTCCCGGTGAATCGCGGCGTTTGAACCGTATTCTGCCCACTTCTGGGCAGATCAGGGGGATTGCCACACTCTCTCGGGAGTCCGGGAGACTACCACAAAATGCGGGAGTCTCCCGTACGTTCCGGGAGAGTTGGCAAGTATGCAGAAAAGACATTTTAAACAACAATTTTGCTTCAAACTTGAAATCTTTTAAAAACTGAAATTATTAGCAATTTAAACATAAGCCGTGTGTGCGTGTGTGCGTGTGTGTGTGTGTGCAGTGGCGAACTACCATTGGTACGGCAGGTACAGTGCACCGGGGTCAATGGTGATAATGGGGCCCATTGCATAACAGATGCAGAGGGTTGTGGGCCCCAGTTTCCTCCACCCCGCCTCCCTGCAGCGGGGCCCACAGCGCCCTAGTTCTGCCTTTGTGTGTGTATTCAGTTTCGGCAAAACGGCCCTTGCGTGTCTTGGTTTTGGTTTTAGATGCCTGTTTGCTTTCTTTTTTTTATTAAATCACATAATTTGGCTCTTTTTTGTTTCTACATTATTATTAACCTCAATAACATTAATTTCCAGTCATTTCCAGTCAATTTTTGTCAAGTGACAAGAACACTGCTACCCCTCCTGTTTCTGTATGAGCAATGGCACTGAGCAATGTCACTGGAGACTGAAGAGTGACAAGAACACTTCTACCCCTGTTTCTATGTGAGCCATGGCACTGATCAATGTCACTGTAAACTGGAGAGTGACAAGAACACTGATACCCCTGTTTCTGTGTGAGCAATGGCACTGGAGACTGGAGAGTGACAAGAACACTGCTACCCCTGTTTCTGTGTGAGCAATGGCACTGATCAATGTCACTGGAGACTGGAGAGTGACAAGAACACTGCTACCCTTGTTTCTGTGTGAGCAATGGCATTGACCAATGTTACTGGAGACTGGAGTGTGACAAGAACACTGCTACCCCTGTTTCTGTGTGAGCAATGGCACTGAGCAATGGCACTGGAGACTGGAGAGTGACAAGAACACTGCTACCCTTCCTGTTTCTGTGTGAGCAATGGCATTGACCAATGTTACTGGAGACTGGAGAGTGACAAGAACACTGCTAACCCTGTTTCTGTATGAGCAATGGCGCTGGATCTCCTGGGGAGGGAGGTATTTATGGAATCCAAAACCTGCGAGATCCGACAACGCAACAATGATGTTTTGTCTCGATTCAGATCTGAGGACGTGCGAAAGTACCGGGGCCGGCTCACGAGCCTACTCGGATCCCCTAAGTTCGGGTGGGCTCGATTTTCAGAAAACCGAGCCCGAGCATCTCTAATAATAATACTCTTCTTACATAATAATACAATAATGTACCTTTGCTCACAGAGTGGGTTTCACATTTGAATTTTGAGTGGTTTCCTTTCTAAAAAGTTTTCAGTTATACAGCATTTCCCAGGATGGACAGTCTTCCTAAAAAACTCCTTTTAATGCATTTATTCTTCCATAAGTAGATCTATTCAACTGTTTGGTAACTGAGTAAAAAAAAAACTAATATAAATGACGTTTTAATGTGTGTGAGTCAGTTGTACAGGATTAAGACAAAGGGGATTGGTTGTGGAATTCTTAGATGTAGTTGTGTGATCATTAGACAGCGTATTAGGGTTTCTATAGCTGTCTGTCTCTGTGTGACATCTATTTCCACACCTCTTTGTGACTTGCTGGGTCCTTTGAGTCCTCTCAGCAGCTGCTGTCTGGTATAATAAGGCGAGTAATGTAGGTTTGCATAATTCATGATTACAAGGTGCATGTATTTGTTGATAGGAAAAATATTTCATCTACCCGGCTGCACATGGAAGCCCGAGTTACCGGAATGAATGGAATAACTGTGTCGATGAAAGGGGACATCAACACAGTGGGAGAATTACGGTCAGGGGCCGTTTTTGGCCTGGGTGCCCCTGTTGTAATTTGCCCCTAACATTTCTAACCAGTATGGCATAGTAAAATAGAGTGCAAATAGAATATAATTTAATATAGTATACTACCACATAATACTATAGAGTGCAAAGACAATAAAATATTGAATGTCTAATATGAAGTTTTAGAAAAGTAACATTTTGTGTTGATTTTTAGTTGTGCTTTTAGTATTGTGCATATTTCTGTGTAATTTCAGATTATAACAATGTTGAACAAGATTCAGTCGACATTAACAGTAATAATATTGCCCCTGATATTGTTATTGTTGTTATTATTAAAGAATTCCCAATTAAAACAATTGGCACCCACTTAACTACTCTCCCGCAGTTCACCTTAATTATGACACAGGGGCCATATTCAATTAAGACGACAGACCATGGTTACATGCAGCTGCCCACATCCTGTTACTGCAACATCGCGGATTTCCCTTCGCAATCCACGATGTCACGGTACCGTATTGGCCTTTTATTTGCGCAGCCGCTCTGCTGTCTTAATTGAATACGCCCCTAATTTCCCAGGTAAGTTGAGAATGTTATATTCATTCCACAGACCTAGGGCCTGACTCATTAAGGATCTTAACTTGAGAAACTTCTTATTTCAGTCTCCTGGACAAAACCATGTTACAATGCAAGGGGTGCAAATTAGTATTCTGTTTGTACATAAGTTATATACTGACTGTTTTTTCATGTAGCACACAAATATCAACTTTAAATGTCAGTGTACACATAAGCTATCAAGTATTTGTGTGATACATGAAAACACAGTCAGTATTTAACTTATGTGCAAAACAGAATACTAATTTGCACCCCTTACATTGTAACATGGTTTTGTCCAGGAGACTGAAATAAGAAGTTTCTCAAGTTAAGATCTTTAATGAATCAGGCCCCTTGTTTGCATTTTTTCCTTGTCTCAAACTTGTGTGTTACTTATATACGGTAACACCTTCCCCGACAGTCACAGCAGAGAGTAGAGTTTGACCGTCACAAGACCGCAATGGCAGCTCTTTTCTTTGAAAAAGAAGTAACACAGTGCAATACCCAGACAGGTACCTACCTTCTCCCTATCACCTAGACCAAGACATGGTTCAATTTCAACAGATCATTTCATGTCCTGTAACAAGTTTTCCTCTTTTAAACCGTTTTCATATTTAGCCTTAACTGTCCCTTTAATTCTGTCTTCATGTCCATTATTTTATTCTAACACCAGCTGATACATTGTAGCACCGGAAGATACAGTAGTCATCTAGTCATTGTCATTGTGTCCTTGGAATTTATGATTGTTCAGCTGCAGCTAAAGACACATGGCAAACATTACACAGAGCACAACATCCAGTATAAACTATCGGGTCAGGTCACTGAGCTAAGGGCAACATGGAAACGAGGGTGGTGGAACTACAAGTGCCTAAATAACATTTGTCATAGTTCTGTAAACATAAACAACCGTATAATAGAGTGTAGCGATGTCGCCGAGTTATAGGGTACAGGGGCGCACGGAGGATTGTCAGGGAGGGGGGTTTCTCCCCGCCGACCGAAAAAAACCCAAAAAGCATGCGCAGCAGCTCCGTTTCGCCAGCGCTGTCCTATACAGCAGCCGCGGCGCTGTCTAAGAAGCGTCTGCGGCGGTGCTGTATACAATACAGCTGTATACAATACAGCACCGCCCCGGACGCTTCTTTGACAGCGCCACGGCTGCTGTATAGGACAGTGGCCACTTAGTTAGCACGGGGGGGGGGTTCCTAGAGACTCAGAAACCCCCCCTGCGTGCGCCACTGGGGTAATATATTCTCTATCCAGCTCCCTTTCTCTACCCTGCTCTCACATGTTCCATATTCATCCTCTTTTATTGTTATTTTGCTTTCAGCAGTCGTGAAACTTAATGCGTCCTAAGATTAAAGTTTAAAGTCGTTGTACCAAAACGACAAATACAGAACTGTAAACCGGAATTTGATTACTCATTAGGAAAAAAAATAGCTTTTTCGATAAGATTAAAGATTGATAGGTTTAGGGGCTGTCAGGTTATTTACTGGTCTGTGGGAGAGAAATTTATTCAAGGGAACTCTTAGAAATGAAGGTTTTACCGGCACCAAGAAGCACTTAGAATGGAGAGGAGAATAGATATGAACAACTAGCCATAGATCACTTTCATTTTGACATTACATCGCTATTTAGACTAATTAAATTCTAATAGTTAGAGGCAAGATTAAGAGAAAGGTTATGTAAACAAAACCTGTACAGGGCTCCCAACAGATCAGGACTTGTGTTGATTCATATGATTCTTTTTTCTTTTTTTTACATTTTATTCAGTAAACTGTTATTTTCAGCGAAATTTAAAGGGACATTATCCAAGTGAATTTAAATTTAAACAGTTGTTTACAGTTGATAATTGTTGTATGTGGATAATATATATATATATTTTTTTTTACATTTTTACCGTTTCATTGTTGGAGGTGCTGCCGTTTTTTATAGTCTGTTACTTTTCACTCTGCTGCAAACATGGGTGCGTATTATTATTATTATTGATATACTAATAGTGTTGTCAATTGCTGGGCTACATGAGTAAATAGAGAAATAAATGACATAAAGTGAGACCTGAGACCTAGCTTCTCTTGTAGGAACACAGTGCACCTCTCCCTCATGGGGTATAATTTGGAGCCATGTATAAGACGCAGGAGATAGGTGGTGGGATGTGGCTGTTACTATTAAGATCTATGGACACTGCCGGTGCTGAGTGCCTACGCATTGCAGAATTGGAACGACATTGTCGTTTATCGTGTGATTGGCCCGATAACCGGGTGAAAGCTGTAGTGTGTGCCCAGCCTAACCCCCTTTATACTTCTCATCTCCCACTCTGCCAATTGCATGTTGTTAGGGAGCAGGGGCTGGCTGGAAATTATTATCCGGGGGAGTGAGACTCATCTCAGCAGCCTATAAGGAACATTTTAAAGAAAAAAATGTAGGTAGCCCTGTGTCTCATTCCAAGGCAGTCCACTGTGGAACCGGCCTGGCGGGCAACTGCCCCCCTACCAAGCCTGCCTCTACTAGGGGGAACAGCTTTTGAGAGATGAAAAGGTTCAAACACAAAACATACTTGTTTACTTTTTGGACTTCCCCTCTAGAAGATCACAGAGGTACATTCCAAAGGTCAAGTGCTGGAGGGGGGCGTGACAACAACGGGATTCGTTTCATTGTGGCCCACCCACAATGGCGCAAGCCCTATTATCACAAATGAACTCATCAAGGCTCCACCCCTTCTTTACTGGCGGAGAGGAAGGTGGTCAAGATCACATTGGTTGCTCTTTTCCTGCTGCCAGTTTATACAAATATGACTGGCCGGGAATAACTTTTGCATCAGCTCCCTGTGACCTTTGAAAAAGAATCTAAATCAGATCTTCTGATGGAGTTAAGCACATAATCATAAATGCATATAAAATAACATATAAACATGCAAAAAAAAAAAAAACAGGAAACACACAAACGGACCATGTATTGGATGTGTGTGGTTCTATTATGTTTTGAAAAAGAATCATTTCAAAGAATTCCGCTATGAATAAAGTTGCCGGCTGCCAATGATGATCCTGTATAATAGATCGATGATGCAGAGAGATCGCAGCATGATCAGTCCCAGCGAATGTTTTATGTATGATTTTGCTGAAACGTATTCCTTCTGCTCAAGGTGAGCATGAGTGAGGCTGCAGAAGATTGATAACTTGTACCTGGTACCCTTCAGAGATGCAGCCGCAAGTACAGGACAACACAGCCCAAGGACAATTAGCAGAAATCCATTTGCAGCTTATAATCTATCTCCAGTAATTGCAGAAATGTATATCTTTATATAGATCCCTCTACTGTTTTTAAACTAAGTGCAGCTATATCTAAACAGGGACATTGCGATTTCATTAGTAGAAAACAAATTGTAGCCTCTTAAAAAAACGAGCATGGTATTAGGTTAGTACATCTTAAGCACTGGACATTTTATCAATATCAGACCACTATAGGTCACTTTCTTTGAACATAAAGGTCTTGTATACAATGTTCCATGTAATAATTAAGAGACTGCTTATCAAAATAAAAAAAAATGTTTTGTGCTGCAATGTAGTAATAGTAATAAGATAATAAACTACAACAAGCAAAAATACAAAACAATGCTTTTGCCAAGATGCCCAGTAGCCAATCCCAGTCAATGCTCACTGCCCACACAGTTGGGGCATACTCTCCCGGAAGGTCTGACCCCTAAGTAGTCCATCCTCCCAGATGCCATACCGCTTCCTTTACCAATCGCCTCATTGCACAACATGGGGCAAGATCTCCGGAGGGGGGGGGGTCCAAAATGTAAGAAAGTGTGAGTTCGGACGATGAAGGAATACTTCTATATCAGTCCAATGCCCAGTTTTTCAACGCAGTGGTCCAGATCCATTGGCCCAGAACCAATTACTGCATTAACCCCCTTTACATACACTGTAGTATATACATTACCATAGTCTTAGAAAGGCAATCCGTATCATTATAATTAACAGCAATACAATAAACATTTCACAGTGGTCACCATAGAAGCATAAACAATTACAGTATCGATCAGCGACTCCAATTGAGGACATGAGAGCCTGGGATGTGCATTTAAAATTATATATATATATATATAGCATCTTGCAGTATAGTGATAATTCAAGGTTAATTGTGATGCTTTAGCCAAAACAACATAGTCATTACTTTTCAGTGCATACATTATTTACATGATGAATATTGTCACTTTCATAAATTTATTGCGTCACCGAGGAAGGGAGCAAATCCATACAAAGGCAGCAGCCTGACTACAACTTATAGCAGCCTCAGTCAGTTGTAGGCATTAGAGGGCTCATTGTCCTTACAGTAGCAGCTAGACATATGCTAAGACCAAATGCAGTAGATATAGCTTTCAAAAACACAGGCAGTGATTGGACAATCCTGCAGCTTTGTTCAGCCAGATTCCATATAACAGAGCTGCACAGTTTAAACCTCCAGTTCTCCTGGTTTACAGCAAGGGAGAAGAAGATGTGTAAAATTCTCAGCATATAGTTTTCCTGAGCGATGGGAGTTCCACAAAACAGTTACCTTTTCGGAAAAGAGAAGAAATTGTTTAATAATCATCCATTTCAGCAATATAATCAGCAGCAAAGTATTATACTATCAGTGTTATTTATGTAATGTAATAACATAACAATGGTTTTGTCTTGATTGTGTATGTGTATTGCGGCCATGTATATTACATATAGGAGATCTATTCAATAGAAAAACCCATAAGATATAAGTAAAAGATAGAACTTGTTACAGCAGGGATATGATGAAGGTCATATTTTATTTCTCACAATGTCACATTTTGATGACCACAGAAGTTATTTTTGCCAACTATTAATCAGCAGCAAAAGAAATAAATCTGCTTACATGAAAAAATGGCCCCACTCGCTTAGCAGGTGGTGCTATCCGTATTCTTCAAAAGCAAGATTTTAAAACTGTAGGGTTTTCTATTTTTGTGTGTGTCTGTGTCTCGGCAGGACAATGTAAGAGTTTGCATGGCTGAGTCTTAATGGGCTGACTGCGCAGAATTCTATGACATGTAACATCAGGGATTCCGAAGTGAGTCACATGACCTGAAAGGATCCCAGCTGACTCCTTGAGTGCAACTAAGGCGAAATATTTTACAGTTGCACCCTTGGGTAAAGAAAATCTTTTGGGTTTTTTTTTTTTTTTTTAAAAAAAAGAAGTTACTAGTAATTCTGTTTATGGACTGGGATCAGGTTCCAATAAACCAGAGTATGTCTTCTGTTCTCAAGTCAAGAGCTGCAAATAATGGTGCTGATAAGGAAGTTGATCCCATAATCAATATAGCTCAGTATCCCTTGCATACATCTCAACAAACCCAACTGGAAAATTGGGATGTATTAGGTCACACCCCTGACTCCTCACTAATATAATCTCACAAGGTCATTGCATCCCACAAGGTCACTCATCTGCTGCAGTAAACTTTCCAATGATCTGATTGGCTACAAGTTGTTCTGTCCCCGCCCACTTTAACACTGTGGACATCCAGGGTGAGCAGGAGTTGTAGATTGATTCTAATAAGGTGCTCAGACCCTAATCAAATGCATCTTCAAACATCATTGTGCCTGTTGTATACGTTCATGAAGAAATGGTGTTTATAATGTCATAAATGGGATCTCTTTAATAATGAACCTGTTATATCCACAAATACAAGCACAAGATTTTGTTTTTTTGCAGGATCAGATATTATAATGACTAGATATTAAAAAAAAATCAATTGCTATTTGTACAGTTCGTTTTTACAAGTACTTTGAGAACCGTGGCAGAAGTGTGCGACATTGTAGTAAAAGCTGAAACTATTGTGATATTTCCTGTCCTACCCAGAGTACATGACATGCAGACATATTAGAATCAGAATAATTCTGTTTAACCATTGTTCTATTTAAACTCTACTAATGAAACAAATCATTGCACCGCACATGGGCACTTGCTTGGGATAATTACAGGTTTTAACAGCAGGTCAGAAATACTGAGGGGAAAATGTGCTCATCCGTTAAACATAAATTTGAAACATAGATTTTAATTTTAGATGAACCCGGTTTAAGTATCCTGCCCTTTTCCTAGTTAAATTATGAGCTAGAAGATATTTTACCTCCTCTTTTACTGCTAATAGCGTGCCAAGCTTTAATATACAGGCAAATGGGGCATTTTCCCAGGGTCTGCTATTAAAGGGGACCTGCGATTAAACTTTCCTAGCAATGGAACTTAGATAATAATAGAGTAGACCATAAAAATCTCTGCTCCCTGGTGTCCTTGGATGAGGAGAGATCCACAATTTCAACAAGGTATTGAGTTTTCTCTTTAAAGGAATATTATCATGGAAACATTTTTTTTTTTTCCGTTTAATGTGAGGTGTGAAGATGGAGCGGGTGGGGTGCGGTGAATCGCTTTGTTTTGCCCCTGTAGCGCAATGACGTGTATGTGTCATTTTACCACAGGGGGTGGGGCCGGACTGAAGCGATTCATCAAGAATCGGATCATAGGTGCCCCCATCCTACCCACTTCGATGCAGGAGAATTTGGGATTCTTCCGGAAATACCAGAAGAGTGGGAAAGCACGCCGTAAATACGACTTTTCCACCCCTTGAATTTAATTTACATAATCTGGCTTTTATACATTGGAGCAAAACGCAGGAGCCAAATGCACCTATCCGATCCAACCATCTCCTCCCATCACAAGACGTAAAGTTCTGCAACTCCCGCGCAGATATGACAAAATGACCTCCACAGTCTGTTATCAATGTTACAGCAATGTAACTGGAGGTTGTTTACTAAGAGCAAAATGGCAGCTCCAAAGTGCAAATCACGTTGTGTGCCTCGCCAACGCAATACGCCTGGGGGTATATTTACTAAACTTCGGATTTGACAAAGTGGAGATGTTGCCTACAGCAACCAATCATATTCTAGCTGTTAGTTTGTAGAATGCACTAAATAAATGAAAGCTAGAATCTGATTGGTTGCTATAGGCAACATCTCCGCTTTTTCAAACCCGCAGTTTAGTAAATATACCCCCTAGAGGGCTACCGCAGTGCATAGGCTTGCGAAGCAGGATGTCCACATTTCCAGAGGAGTAGTGGGTTGTACAAGGCAGACAGGAGACGTTAAAGAGCGTAAATGGGCAGCCACATATCCTTCACCAGCCCCAGAATAAGACAGTATGGTTTGGTATCCACTACACCAGGGAGGGTACAAGTGTGGAATGGAGCCAAATACAGATTGAATACAAAACTCAACTTACCAAAACCCTAATTTTAACCACTTTATTAAGTTTAAAAATACAAATCTTAATTTCTTGCTTGGTCCAATGTAGTCCAAAATAACCCTAAAAAAAAATCCCTAATTAAAAAATGAAATATTCATTTAATTTCCTAGTCATCTAAGAGGAGTAACCTGTTTTGCAATTGACCTTCATTGTGTGTAAAAGTCCATTATTCTTAGCAGCAAGGTCTCACTGTAGGATATGTCTTGCTTCATTTACGCATATAGCTTGCCTCATGTTACTCATGCTGATGATAACACTATCAGTTATTCAATAATATTACTAAGTACCCTAGACCTAACAGAGCTCTGGCCAAATTCTATATACAGTCATGGCCAAAAGTTCTGAGAATGACACAAGTTTTGGTTTTCACAACGTTTGCTGCTTCAGTGCTTTTAAACCTTTTTGTCAGATGTTGCTATGGTATACTGAGGTAAAATTACTAGCATTTCATAAGTGTCGAAGGCTTTTATTAACAATTACATTAAGTTTATGCAAAGAGTCAATATTTGCAGTGTTGTCTCTTCTTTTTTAAGATCTCTGCAATTCGCCCTGGCATGCTGTCAATCAACTTCTGGGCCACATACTGACCGTTGGCCGCCAATTCTTGCCTAATCAATGCTTGGAGTTTGTCAGAATTTGTGGGTTTTAGTTTCTCCACCCGCCTCTTGAGGATTGACTACAAGTGCTCAATGGGATTAAGGTCTGGGGAGTTTCCTGGCCATGGACCCAAAATTTTGATGTTTTGATCCCGAGCCACTTAGTTATCATTTTTGCCTTATGGCAAGGTGCTCCATCATGCTGGAAAAGGCATTGTTCATCACCAAACTGTTCTTGGATGGTTGGGAGAAGTTGCTCTTGGAGGATGTTTTGGTACCATTCTTTATTCATGGCTGTGTTCTTAGCCCCCAGCATCCAAGCACCAGGCTGGGGGCTAATTTTTATTACAATTATGAATTTAGATCTTATAGATTTTATCCCCCCCATTAGAGTCCAGCATGAACTTACAGCTTAGTCAGAAGCTTAGAAACGCTGAGTCTTCATAGCAACAGTCCATCACTCCTGTCCTCAAATCCCCCTAGCGAGGACCCAGGATTGCAGTTCCAAGCACCAGGCTGGGGGCTAATTTTTATAAATATTATGAATTTAGATCTTATAGTTTGTATCCCCCCCATCACTGTCCAGCCTGACATTACAGCTTAGTAAGAACCTTAGAAACGCTGAGTCTTCATAGCAACAGTCCATTTCTCCTGTCCTCAAGTCTCCCTGGCGAAGACCCTGGATTGTAGTTCCGAACCCCAGGCCGGGGGCTAATTTTTATTAATATTATGAATTTAGATCTTATAGTTTTTATTCCCCCATCACTGTCCAGCCTGACATTACAGCTTAGTAAGAAGCTTAGTAATGCTGAGTCTTCCTAGCAACAGTCCATTTCTCCTGTCCTCAAGTTCCCCTGGCTTGGACCCTGGATTATAGTTCTGTACCACAGGCTGGGGGCTAATTTTTTTTTAATATTATGAATTTAGATCTTATAGTTGTTATACCCCCCATCACCGTCCAGCCTGACATTACAGCATAGTAAAAAGCTCAGAAGCGGTAAGTCTCCATAGCAACAGTCCATTTCTCCTATTCAGACATTACCTCTCTTCGTCATGTATGGTACAGCTGTCTGCTGTTTATTAAAATACCCTGATAATATATCCAGATGTATTTGGC
This sequence comes from Mixophyes fleayi, assembly GCF_038048845.1. Lineage (NCBI taxonomy): Eukaryota > Metazoa > Chordata > Amphibia > Anura > Limnodynastidae > Mixophyes > Mixophyes fleayi. The sequence continues at coordinate 121,805,884 of NC_134409.1, read as the reverse complement.
ACTTCTTAGCAAGAGCACACATTGGGCTAGATTTACTAAACGGCGGGTTTGAAAAAGTGGAGATGTTGCCTATAGCAACCAATCAGATTCTAGCTGTCATTTTGTAGAAAGCAATACATAAATGACAGCTAGAATCTGATTGGTTGCTATAGGCAACATCTCCACTTTTTCAAACCCGCAGCTTAGTAAATATACCCCATTGAGTTCAGTGTCTAAATCGCACCTGACAGATAAGGTTGGTTACTGTGATTCATTGCAAACTTTGCCTTAAATGCAATGTTAATAACTAAGCCCTAGTGTTAAGTGTTAAATGTTTTCTGTTTTTTACTGTTTTATTTTTGCAGTAAATGTGCCTGAATGGTTTTGGCTTTTATTCTTCAGCCTGGAGGACTTGTCACTTTTCATTCTGCTGCACTGAATAACTGAATTAATTAATGATCACTAATTAGTTGATAGTATTGTCTATAGTTCAGAGAGTCTGTGGCAGACTGCCGGAGAGCAAGGAGGAAGTGATACCACCAAGTGTGATCTGAATGCTGTGGAAGGATCTTGTCCGTGGTCATGCAGCTATTCCTAATAAATTAAATATAGAGATAAACCAATGCAACATTTCGGTCTTTATAATGTCAATTAAAAGACATTAAGACATACACACGCACAAAATATGTCCCTTTAGGTTCAAGGTGATTATTACATCATGTGCAGAAATTCCACTTAACTGCACGGCGGTTGGATGGTGCGAGGTGACTTCCATTAACAGTTGATACATATATTTCTGTGCCTCTGGCTCGAGGTTACAAACCCTCTAATCTTGGATTAAATGTTATATAACCTGTGAGTGCGATGACTTGTCATTAGTAGGGGTGAGTGAGAAGAGAAGCCACAGATCCTCTTGCTGACATGATTATCAGATAGCGCCAGCTCCATGCAGCCCTCAATGCAGGGGGGGGGGGGGGAGCTTAGACTGACAGCGCAATCTTGCTGGTAAATGAAGGGAACCAGTTGCAAATTAAATGGTAATTGCTGTTCATCACTGAAGGAGATCTCCACTGAGGCGATTACACAGATTAGAGCTCCCCCCTGAAACATACTAGAATAAATATAGTCTGTGCTCGTCACATCAAATGCTTGAGCCTCTGCTGTCTACCAGCTTACTTATTAACATCTTATTGTGAAGCCATAGACGTTCTGCTAATTGTGCTGCATGACTCAAATTGCTTCATTTGAAAGCAATACATTCTTTAGCCTGCCGGTAGGTAATCGCTCCAGCTGTGGTGGAACTACAAGTATCAGCATGCCCTGGTAGACATATACAGTTTAGTGGTAAACAGCAGGTGGTCCTTCAACTATTGTGGAACTACAAGTTACTGCATGTGCTGGAAGCAGTATTAGAGATAAATCATGGTTATCAAACTTTTACACCTGGAGGGGAGGTGAAACGTGAGGATGGAAGGGGGTGGGGCAAATTGCACAATTTTGTCCACGCCCCCCCAAGCAGAGCCAAAATGACGCGTTTCACAGCGAATCGCGTCATGGAGGCTCCCCTCCTGCCTACTTTGCTAGGAAGTAGGCAGGATACGAGAGAATGGCCTGCTCTCTTGGGAGTATGGGAGACCTACCTGGAATTCAGGAGTCTCCCCGAATGTCCGGGAGACTGCTGAATTCCAAATCTAATCCAATGCAAAATATGAGTCAGGCAGGTCCCCCGAACATGCGGAAGCACCAGTCTAGCCTCTTTGGCTCGGTGGAGTGCAGAGTGCTCATGTCATTACTCAGTGCTCCTTATATCTGCTAAACCGGCTGTGTTGGCCCTTCACTTGTTTATCAATACACAGCGGTAAGGCCGATGTTATATCAGTGAGTATCGTGGTGATAAAAAGTTTCCTTGTTACCGCAATTTATGTCAAAATATATAACTGGGGCAGCTCGGCGATACTGGCCGGAAAAGGTAAGGGTTAACTCATGGCTTCGCGGGGACAGTCTTTGCAGATGTGCGCATGCGTGAGCTAGCTTGCAGATCTGGATTTTCAATTCCACTTAGATTATAAAGAATATAAAAAAAAATAATAATAGATGAAAATTATTTTTTTAAAAAAAAATTAGCAAAAAAATGTAAAACCCTCAATCCAGTAAAACACTTTATCTGAATAATGAAGCATTTTTAAAATCAGTTTAATCTGTTGTTACAATCCTAGCGTTCTAAAACCAGTAGTGTTTTACTGATTATCACAGTGTTATTGCTGGCAGTAACCCTTATATACATAGGGCGAAAAGAAAAAAAACGCTATCGCATTTTGCTCTTCTCTACAAGGGAATCCCTGAGCTTACTCTACCCCTGTTGCTAGACAACTGTCTTTGTAGTCCAGGACTACCATCAGGAGGGTACAACTGTAAGGGACCCAGACAGACTTGGGGGACCGGAGTGACTGAAGAGCCTGCCGTGACCTGTTTGTCCCAATGATTTTTCCCTTACTTTATAAAATGCGTCAGGTCCGAGTCACGGATACATCATAACTGCACTGTGCGCTCCAACTCTATCAGTGTCTTGGAACCGCCGCACAACGACAAGATATGTTAATTGAGTGGGAGGCAGTTTAAGAGGCCTGGGGAGATGGAGCTCCAGTAGTGATTTCCTTATTCTTTTGTTTGCACTGGGCCCCACAGTTTCTGATGGCTCTAGTCTAGTAGTAGGCAATCTGTGGCTCTCCAACTATTATTGAACGACAAGACACATGCCCTGCCAGCTGTCTATTCGTAAGCAACCTGTGGATCGCCAACGATTTTGGAGATACAAGTTCCACCATGCACTACTGGAGTACGCTGGGGTTTATAGTTCCACAACAGCTGGAGAGCTACAGGCTGCCTTAATTTGCTTTAGTTATTTTAATTTGTTACATGTATTCTATCTTTTATCAATGTTACTTTTCAGAACTTTTGGTTGGTAGCAGACTTTTCTTTTGTGATTTGTTTTTCACCCAACTATAAATCTCAGTGCAGAAGGCTGTGACATTGTTAGTTTTCCTCAAAACCTACACCCATTAATATGCATTTATCTCCCAGTATATTTTAATCCATTTGTCTTTTTGGCGTAGCTGACAGGTAGTGACAGCTAATTTGTCATTTGCAGCTAGAATCTAAGTATTAACAAGCTGGTGACCTCAGTAGGTCAGGCCCTAATGTCGTTGTGCTGGCCTCCGCAAGGCAAAGTGCTGCATATGAATTAAACTTGTGTAGAGAAAGGCTGTTTACTTCTGGTTGTTTCTTTACAGGATGGTTAAACGGCATTATACAGAGGCTAGCTTAAGCGCTGTGACGAGTGTGCAGACCCAGTCACGGATTCCAAAGTCAATTATCACTTGAATATACTGCAAAGCATTCTGCGCCTGTCTCTTTCGTTTAAGTAATATGATTGTACATTTCTATTTTTAACTTACTGGCGGAATTACAAAGACAAATTTAAGTTGTTTTTTTTTTAACCACTCAAAATGATTTACGTCCAAATATTGAACGTTCTCCTTGACCAGTATTGAATTTCCAATAGGAAATAGAGCTGGGTTCGCTTCATTGATAATTATTTATAAATCTTGCGCTTTAATGTCTTGAGATCTTTTTTGTGCACTGTATTGTTGTGTAGTTTTTTAGTGCCTGGCACACGGAGAGATAAAGGGGTCTATTTATTGCCGATAGGTGCTGACTGGGATTTGGGGAGCTGTAAGTTAACGCAATTTTTATGAATAATGCTCAGCCACCTCCGTGATATTCTTTTTGATAAATGTGATAAGCGGCGATAAAAATCATACTTGATGCCATGGTGGGGGCTAATAGTAAATAGACCCATTTGTTCAAGACCACAATTAGCTGACTAAAAGCTTTGATAAATGATCTCCCACAATCCTCTAGGAGTCTTATATAGTCAGAGCCGTTAAGTCAGCGATAGGCAACCTGGAAGACTTCTAACCTTCAAAAGTTCCCTTCATCTCAGTAATGAGTAAATATAATACATTCAGTCAAAGATAGAGAAACCTATCTGTAAAAACATACGAGCAGGCCTTTTAAAGGAGTGTGACAAGCTATAACAAACAAATCTGACACTAAAGTAGGCAGGAGCTAGGGACCGCAGGTGAGGGCTCGGAGGAACGTCTTTTTATTATTTAACAAAATTGTACAATGTAATAAATCATGTGACATATTCTATATAGTGATGGATGATAGCAAAAGATCCATTAAAGTTCCACTCACAGAAGCTGAAAAGGAAGATGGGAGGGAGGGATAGAACGGAAATCTATAGAGGCATTAGCCAATAACAGGAGAAGCTGTGGCACTGATAAGAGTGATGTTAAGTCTAAAAATTAAGTTTACTGAGGTAATAGACTTGTATGAAGGTGACACCATGCACTCAGTGGATCGTAAGCCAAGAATAGCGAGTTGGTTCTTGGCAAAGGGCTGCTTGAATTAAGTTTTGTTTAGTGTGCAATCCGATTATTAAGGGGCATATTCAATTGTTCCCATTTTCCGCGACGTAAAAAGTATAACCGTTATTACGGTAATACTAAGCCGGATTTCAGCTCGCAGCTCCCTGAGCCGCGAGCTGAAATCCAGTGTGAAAGGTACCGTAATAATGGTATTTACGTGCACTATTACCATAATTTCGGTAATAGGGCGAGCGCGTGTTACTTTAGCCAATAACGCCAACAATTGAATATCCCCCTAAGAACATAGTTGATGAGCTTAATTTGGAAAACAACCTTGTTTTGGAATGTAACATGTTTACGCCGGCTACATGCCCTGCAGGCGTATCCATTAAGGTCAGGATTGGCTACAATGAATCTAAAAACTTTCTTAAGACAAACGTTATTAAAATGCTCACAGCTAATTCATAACAATCATTGTGATCTCAGATATCCAGTGAATAAATAATGTCATTCTTCTATGCAAATTTTAGGTAGACATAAATATTTTGTCCTTGTGAATAATTATGCATATTGAATTGCTGTTGTAATATCGCACATTGCATTGCTGTCTAATTGCCTATTGAATTTCTGTCTAAAGACACCGAAATGCAACTGGTAGGCAGGTGGCAATATTCATAGAGTATCATCATCATCACCATTTATTTATAGAGCGCCACTAATTCTGCAGCGCTGTACAGAGAACTCACTCACATCAGTCCCTGCCCCATTGGAGCTTACAGTCTAAATTCCCTAACATACACACACACACAGACACACAGACTAGGGTCAATTTGTTAGCAGCCAAATAACCTACCAGTATGTTTTTAGAGTGTGGGAGGAAACCGGAGCACCTGGAGGAAACCCACGCAAACACGGGGAAAACATACAAACTCCTTACAGATAAGGCCATGGTCGTACCGAAGAGTATTGCCACTATGAACAGTTTATAAAGCAGTCTATGCCTGATAAGATAATATAATAATATATATCAGAGATTTGATATAGAAATGTATAATCTGAAAGCGAGGGTATCCCGATATACCAGTATACCAATATACTTCATATATTTAGGGTAGTTTAGCATGAGTGATGTACTATGCACATCAGACTCCCTGTGCATCAGTCTTTTGACAGTTACTGCAAATAACATTTTAAAATGCAAAATGGTTGATAGGAGAGATAAATTGCTTTCACTCAAGTTCATAATAAGTTTAAATATAATGCCAAATTCATAGTATGGGCCAAACGTGTATTTGTGAAGACAAAAATAAACCTTTACACTTGTGCAGTTGATTTCAGGGATAATTCCTAACTGGTACAGTTGATGCTCAGAAATCTCCCCCTACTGACTCCCCCTTGACAGCTTTTCCTGCAGGTTCCCTGTTCCCAGTAGCTCTCACTACTCCCAGTTCTGTGATGCTGTGAGTCAGAAGGATATATGCGGGGGCAGTAATTGTATTCTGTTAAAACTAGGGTGCAATTGCAGGTGAGAAATTGTAATAAAACTAGAGATGCTCTGGCTCAGTTTTCTGAAAACTGAGCCCACCCGAACTTAGGGGATCCGAGTAGGCTTGTGTACTTTTGCGCGTCTTCGGATCTGAATAGAGGCAAAATGTCATTGTTGCTTTGTCGGATCTCACGGGTTTTGGGTTCCATAAGTACATCCATTGTCAGGAGATCCAGCGCCATTGCTAACACAGAAACAGGGTAGCAGTGTTCTTGTCACTCTCCATTCTCCAGTGACATTGCTCAGCACCATTGTTCACACAGAAACAGGAGGGGTAGCAGTGTCCTTGTCACTCTCCAGTCTCCAGTGACATTGCTCAGTGCCATTGCTCATACAGAAACATGTGTAGCAGTGATCTTGTCACTCTCCAGTCTCCAGTGACATTGCTCAGCGCCATTGCTCACACAGAAACAGGAGGGGTAGCAGTGTTCTTGTCACTTGACAAAAATTGACTGGAAATTAATGTTATTGAGGTTAATAATAATAATGTAGGAGCAAAAAAAGAGCCAAATTATGTGATTTTAGCAAAAAAACAAGGTATTTTAGAAAAAAAAAAATAGGGATCCAAAACCAAAACACAAAGTTAATCCAAAACCAAAACACGGGGGTCAGTGAACATCTCTAAATAAAACAACCATCATATAGTGATTTAACTTATTTTTCGGTGCAGTTGCCTTTCAAGCATATTTTGACACCTAAACCATAGTTGGGTTTTTCCATTGAATTGTTGTCATGGCCACAGTATAGTCTGATACATATATGTCAAATGCTTCTCATTTGTTATTTCACTGGAAGGCAATTTCCCTTAAACCAGGTACCCGCAGGCCTGCTGATTTATCAATGTCAAAATTATTTCATTCACAAAACTCTCGTTTCATTTTCTCAAATCCAATAAGTGTTTCCTGTCCCTGCTCATTCTCTCCTTTCAGCTGGAAACATGAGGGGGGAAAAAACTGAATAGAAATACGTAAAAAAAAAAACGGATGACATATTATGCAACAGTTATATCAGGGAAATGAAAGTGGGTGTGGACAGCTGCTTAGCGATGGTGCGAGATCATTCATTGCATTAATAAATGTCATGTAATGTGGTCATAAAATTCTACTAGAGTAAAAATAGTTATTCCACATCTTTTACATGAAAATATTAAAATCCTTCTAACAGCGCATAAAATGAGGAATATTAAACAGCCTTCTAAAGTAGGTGAATATTTCCCACCATCCATGTTACACGGCTGCAAACATTTGCTTCAGTTCTAAGGACATATTTCTGCTGGATAGATTACAACCAGTGATTAAAGAGCCCCAATATAATGGGCCTGATTCATTAAGGAAAGGAAAGCAAACAAAATGAGTAACTCCCCACCTTTGCAAAACCATGTTGCATTGAGGGGGAGGTAAATTTAAAATGTGATGGCAGATTTATAGTTGGAGTAGAGCATGTCCTAGATCAGTGATGGCTAACCTGTGACACTCCAGGTGTTGTGAGACTACAAGTCCCAGCATGCTCTGCCAGCTATCAGCTACTTATCTACTGGCAAAGCATGCTGGGGCTTGTAGTTTCACGACACCTGGAGTGTCACAGGTTAGCCATCACTGTCCTAGATCAACTTTAAATTTTAGTGTGCAAATAAAGCTATCAAGAGTGCTACATAACAAAACAGCCAGTATTTATCTTATTTGCAAAGTAATAAACTAATTTGCACCCCTTGCATTGTAACATGGGTTTGTCCAGGAGAAAGCTTTACTCACTTTTTTGCCTTACTTTCCTTAATGAATCAGGTCCAATGCGACCAGTGGATGTGATAGCTGTAAAAATATATTGCATTTAACACCATTTAATTAAATTAATACAGAATAAGAACTTGGGGTAGATTTACTAATCCTTCTGAAAAGCACAAGTGGATGTGTTGCCCTGAACAACCAATCAGATTCTAGTCATCAATTTCTAGAATGTACTATATAGTTGATGCTAGAATCTGATTGGTTCCTCTGGGCAACACCTCCACTTTTCCTTTTTAAAAGGTTAAGTCTCTCCTCACAGTTGATTGGTGTGTCTGAAGATTGAAAGGAGGGATAGAGTGGCAAATGGAGACCGGGAGGGCCCCCTAAAATTGGGGAGCCTCCCGGACGTTTCAGGAGAGTAGGCAATAATGATAATGATAATTTAGAGCTCCCATATCTCTTGTCTGTTAGACATTTTGCATATATAGCTAGCAGCACCACCTAAATGACCAACACCCTACAAATGGCGCTCATTTTTGTTTTAAGAAGGGACGGTCACGCATTCACTCGTGAGTTTATCACAGCTACAGCCTTGTGTGGTGCTAACGCATTAAGGATTCTGCAGCAAATGAGGAAAAAGCCAGCAGTCTCCATTATCAGACGCTTTTCACCAGACAGTAGAATGTATTTCGTTGTGTCATACAAGATAATGGATATTTTAAAAATATAATCGTATTAATTTTTCCTCTCAGAGCAGCGCAAGCATTATACATGGCTGCCAGGGCTGATTAAGTGTCAGCTTCCAGTGTAGTCGTCGACAGAAGCTGGTACGACACCGAGCAACAGAAGTTATTGTGTTTTCATGAAAGCGAATCAGATAGTAAAATGTGAAATTATGCAGACATATGTAATACTCAGCTCTTGTAAAACTGTGGCGGGATATTTTGCAAGTGGAGAGCTATTCTTGTACAGCAAAATGTTCCTGAATATAAAATGTGTTACCAAGAGAAAGTGTCTGTTTTCAAATTATTCATATGTAATTTTCATTAATTCCTGTCAGATTAGATTGCAATTAAAAGCTCCTTGGTAAATAAAATGATGTGAAGAGAAAAAGACTTGTGTGTGTGTGTGTGAGGTGAATCTTATATATAGCTGTGCTTTGCCTCCCAATATTTTAAATTTCCAAATCAGTACATGGCCACTCCTACAAAATTGGCATGATAGCATCAAGTTAGGGCGTATCCACTTCACAATTGGTATCTCAAGTGCTAGGCAGCTCCAACCCTCCTCCCTCTGCTATAAACACACTTGCCTCCGGGGTGAGCAGCAGCGCTAACTATCAAGATCTGATTAAGAGTTCAGGGTGCTCTAGGCCAGTGTTGGCTAACCTGTGACACTCTGGGTGTTGTGAAACTACAATTCCCAGCATACCCTTCCAGCAATACGCTGCTATATATTGGCAAAACATTCTGGGACTTGTAGTTTCACAACACCTGGAGTGTCACAGGTTAGCCAACACTGATCTAGGCTAATACAGTCCTAGCGCCCCCCCCCTCGCCTTTCAGTCCAGGCTAATAGGGGGTAGACAAAAACAGACCTATCATCAATTTAAAATCCTTGCGCATTTTCGTATCTCAGCTCCACTTGGATTTTTAAACGGGTCACAGCAAACTTTTGCACTCATTTTGTTTTCACTAAAATCTCAACCATGTAGCGGAACAGAGATGTGAGCGTGGGCTACTGAGGTTGGAGGGGGATTGGGTTGTCACGTCTGCTCCTGTCACCATCCTCATCTCTCCTACTCTCTCATCCTCTGGCGCCCGCCCAAGGATGACTCATCATCATCAGCCTTTAGGATGGGAATATGTCCTACTTGCCAACTTTTTCTCATTGTTTTCAGGGAGATCCCAGTGGGAGGTGAGCATGCAGGGGCGGGGCTTGAGAAATCACATCATTTTGACACCGCCCCCTAAACGATTGTCACAATTTTGGGCAATTAAAGCAGAGGGCGAGGCTAAGATAAAACGGTATTTGCGTCATTAAGCCCCACCCCCGCCACTTATCTATTGCGGGGGCGAGAACCGAGAGGTTACCTTGCTCTCCCGGGAGCCCACGAGGTCTCCCAGAAATGTGGGAGTTTCCTGGACATTCCGGGAGAGTAGGCAACTATGCATTAAAGAAAAGCAGCTAATGAATCTCTAGAGACTGAAGTGTCATTTACATTTCTGTCTCCATTACTGAAGTCATGTTGTCTTACCTGTCAGTCTTTGATTAAATCTTGGTCTCCATGAAAATGGCCACCTCCATAGGCATCAATACATGGACATAGGACACAATTTCTGAACAATGTCATCATGCCACAGATGGCAAAGCCAAACACGTCTTGTACTGGCTCAGCATCAGGGAGAATGCCAGACTCTTCAGGGTGTGAGGGAGATCACCCCTATTTCAGGGAGTCTCCCTGACATTCAGGGAGAGTTGGCAAATATGGAATATATCAAGATTAAAACCTTACTACATTCTTGTTTAATGTTTTCTTTTGACTTTGGAGAACAACTAGTCCCTTATATTTTAAAATTAATTTCAGTTTATGTCTCTCCCTGTTACAAATTTGCCCCCATCCCCCCTTTAAAAGAAAATCTTGCGCCCTAGGCTGCAGCCCATTCAGCCTTCTGGATAATCAGGACCTGCTAACTATGGTGAGTGGATGACATACTTCCCAAGTTCTTATGATACAGGGACAAACGTGCCAACCTGCGGAATGCAGGGGCAGAGCAAGACGTTTTCTTAGGGGGAAGGGGGTTGTTTGGCATAACCATGCCCCTCCTACACTGTGATTGGTTCGCCATGATTGGCCCCACTCCCTCCTTCACTTTGATCAGCTCTCTCAGCTGCAGTTTTAAGGTGTGTGAAGTGCTGCTGGGGGAAGGGGGGATTGCCCTGATCTCCTCCCTCTGGATCTGCCACTGGCGGGATGGTCAGACAGTTACCTCAAATCAAAGATCGCACACCTCAGTTGTAAAGTTGCACTATGAAGTTGTACAGGGAGCGCCACCTGTGTCTGCATGGGCCCATACATTTAGGCACCAACGTGCATATGTATTTAATGACCCCACTGATCATGCATTAGGTAATGCTTTCAAAATTAGTCGCGTGGCATAAGAAGCAAGTCCTGTTTCTTTAATGGCAACTTACAGACTGAATGACTGTAAGACTAGGGGGTATATTTACTAAACTGCGGGTTTGAAAAAGTGGAGATGTTGCCTAGAGCAACCCATCAGATTCTAGCTGTCATTTTGTAGAGTGTACTAAATAAATGATAACTAGAATCTGATTGGTTGCTATAGGCAACATCTCCACTTTTTCAAACCCACCGTTTAGTAAATATACCCCTAAATGTTCTTCTTACCTTCAGCAAAACCAAGAGTGTTAGAAACAATATCATGTAGGTTACATAGGTGTGTTGTCCATTCTACCTAATTATTAATTAATGATGTTTTGAAAAAACAACAACTTTATTTTGTCTTGTAAATGAAACAATTCATACCAAGGAAAATGTCCTATAATGTGATAATTGCTTTAAATAATGTTACTAATTAGATTTTACCCATAAATATCCATTTTATGTTATGAATATAATACATTATTTAATTATGTAGCTTCAGTCACAGTATCCCCTTATCAGATATACTCCTTTAAGTCAATCCTCAAGTCCATTTTAATGTGCCGATGAAAGAAAACAAGTTTGTCTTATAGATACCTCCCAACTTTGGAGCACCGGGAATCGGGACAGAGGCGTGGCCAGACTGTGAAGGGGCGTGTCCACATGTCTGGGGCATGTCTAGCAAATTTGCAGCGTTAGGCAGTCTCTTGCCCCCCTCCCCAGCCATTTAATGCAGCGCATGCCAGTGGCAGGTGCTGCTGCATCTACTAAGAGCACCTATCATCTCCCAAACATGGCAGTTTCTTGGCTTGTTATAGAAAGAGGGATTTCCTAAACATGATTTTTTAGTATCCGATGAAGCAGAGCTACGATGTTATGTTACAGTATACGATTAAGTAAAAAACAGTAAATGGATTATTATTTGCCATTACAAGAGGCTGCGGCAGATGGCTCACACAGTTGTAAAAAGAGATAAATGACATTAAATCAGTGTGACACAACAGGGCATCAGTTTGTGCCTTATTATCCTACTCACTGACCACATGAATTTAATAAGACCTGGGAGCATTGCTTTTACATAAATATTGTGGAATCGCTGTACAAAAAAGTGCAGAGAAGGTTTAAAGGGTGAAATATAAAATAGAATACAGATAAATCAGCAAAGTTGGTTACAAAACTGCTAATGCATTATGGAATGGAATGTTAAATATTGACTTTATTTGCATTTCCTTATTCTTATCAAGTAATATATTTAAATGTAATTATCTATAGCATCCACTTTTATAGATTATAATTTGTATTTAATCATTCTGTAGTGGCAGTGGCTCACATACACAGTATGTAATGCAGTGATTCAGATGGGCAACTATAGGGTAGACAGTCTGTAGTGTCATTGACTCAGGTTACAGAGTCAGACACTTAGGTCTGTATTATGCAGGGCTAGTTGCTTATATCAGCAGTTTATAGCACCAATGGCCCATATGGGCACTGTAGGGCCATTGGCTCAGATGGAATGTGTGTAATGCCAGAGGCTCAGATCTACATTATGTAGGGAGTATCATTCAGACAGGCCGTCTGGCCTGTCAGTGGCTGAGATGGGCAGTCTGAAGCGGCCTGTTGATCATATGGGCAGCCTGGCATGTCTGTAACTTAGATGGGCAATGTGGACTGTGAGTGGCCTAGATGGGTAGCCTGAAGGGATCTGTCATTCAGATGAGCAATTTGTAGTGTCAGTGGCTCAGATAGGCAGTCTGTGGTGCCAGTTAATCAGAAGGACAGATTGTATGTCACTTATATGTAGAGACGGGGGGGCTCGGTTCCCCGAGATCCGAACCCACCCGAACCAGGCTCGGTTCTAAATCGAGGCAAAACGTCATCATGACGTAGTCGGATCTCGGAGCTCGGTTCTCGCGATATTTGAAAAGCATAAATACCAGTCTCCACAGCAATCCATCGCCATTTGACAGAGGCATAGAGCAGGGTTAGGTCACAGGTTGTATTAGAGCAGGGAGAGAGCAATAATTGTACACCTTATTCTTTGTATTATTATTTCATTTCTAATCTATTCAATTCTATTATTAATTCCAATTCTATTAGCAATTGTTAGAGCAGAAAGAGAGGAGGATAGAGAAGGATAGAGGAGGCTTTGGGGTGTCCCATATTCCCCAGTGTGAAACACTAATTTTTCTGGCTGTCAAAAGTCATATTTATCAGCAGTATCTATACAATTTTTGGCACTACAAGAGGTTTGGGCTCATTAAAATGGATTCAAAGCAGTCCACATATGAGCAGAATCAGCAACCAGGTTCTGGCACCAGTCCTGATGGTAGTGTTCCCAGTACGTCATATGGTAAAGCCTATGTAAAAGTACATAGTCTTTTTAAATCGGGGAAAAAAACACACACCCAAAAAAATTTACCGTGTTGAAGCGAAAAAGAAGTGTAACTGAGGAAAAGTTAACTGCTGATAAAAAAAATAATTGCCAACATGCCATTCTACACACGCAGTGGCAAAGAAAGAATGAGGCCTTCGCCTTTCTCTATTAGTGCCAGATCAAAAAATGTTACTGAGCCTTCTTCTTGTACGGTCACTCGTGACCAAGCAAAACCAAGTAATTTGGAGTCTAAAAGTGGTGCACAACTACTGTTACACGTGAAAGCCGAGCTGCAAGAAAACAGTAAGGCATTGTTACGGACTTACCTTATCCCCGCCGCTCCGTCCAGCCGCACTTCCGCATTCAGGACCATGTGACCGCACCCGGAGGCGGTCACATGACCACAACCTAGAGGCAGGGATTTTGAATCCCCTTCTGTATAAAAACCTCACTCTGACACTCGCTGAGTGTCAGAGCAACACTTACCTGTTCCTGGCTCCTGCTCTTCGTGGATTGCAGTGTCTTCCTGTTTCCAGTGTCTCCTGTGTGCTGATCTCTGCCTGTTTGACTTCCCTGGCTCTCTAATCCCTGTGTACCGACCCGGCTTGCTGACCATTCTCCTATTCTTGTGACCCGTGTACCGAACCTGGCTTGTTGACTCCGAGTTGCCTTCTGATTCTGCCTGACTCCAGTCCTGTGTACCGAACCGGCTTGTTGACTCCGCTACCACCGCTTCACTCCGCTGTACTACATCTTGAGGCGAACCTGGGGACCGCGACCTGCGACTCCTGGCAGCGAAGCCCACCCCGCCTTGCGGCGGTTCTTGGTGAACACCGGGGAGATCGTTAGACTCCGCACCTCAGGTAAGCCAGCGCTAATCAAGATTAGTAATATAGTATCCAGAATCTGTTACAGTTTGCTCTGACCATGGATACCACAGCTAAAGATCTGTTGGAGCATTTAGTAGGAAGGATGGATAAACAAGAAGCTAACCAAGAGCAACTTTTAAAATTCCTCAATAGTCTATCCACTCGCTTGGATGTTGTCCAGAACACCCTAGTGGCTGGTGGATCACCTGGGCCGGCAGTGGCCCCTGTACCTCAGGCAGCAGCAGCAGCTTCTTCCTCGCAGCTACGGTTACCTAACCCACCTAAGTTCGATGGAGACCCTAAAAATTGCAGAGGATTTTTAAATCAATGCTCCATACAATTCGAGCTTCTACCTGGGAACTTCCCCTCCGGAAAAACGAAAGTGGCCTATGTGATTTCGTTATTGTCCGGTCAAGCTTTAGCATGGGCTTCCCCCTTATGGGAGAGGGACGACCCCATTCTACAGAACTTCAACCTCTTCTTGTCCACCTTCAAGAAAATATTTGATGAGCCAGGAAGAGTGTCCAATGCCGCTTCCGGCTTACTACGACTCCGCCAGGGAAACCAGTCTGTGGGGCAGTATGCAGTCCACTTCAGAACCATGGCCTCTGAACTTCGCTGGAATGATGAGGCTCTAGTAGCTACATTCTGGCAGGGCCTTTCAGACCGAATCAAAGACGAGTTGGTATCCCAGGAACTCCCTACGTCTTTGGACGACATTATCTCCCTCTGTGTCAAAGTTGATTTGCGTTTCAAGGAACGTAATTCCGAGAAGGAACAGTCGCGGCGTAGCATGATTCGCTTGGCCCCCAACTTCCAAACCCCTGTTCTTCCCCCTGAAGAGCCCATGCAACTTGGGAGGACCCGCCTATCAGCCGAAGAGAGGGAGAGGAGATTTCGGAACAAGTTGTGTTTATATTGTGGAGAGAGTGGCCATCTTCTGAGTTCTTGTCCCAAACGCTCGGGAAACGACAGGGCCTAACGAGTTCTGGAGCTGTGTCGTTGGGCCTTTTTTCTCAGTGTCAGTCAGTTCCCAATAGTAATGATTGCCTGTCTATTCCCATTTCCCTTCAGTTAGGACAAAAGACCTTCCCGCAGTCGGCTCTTCTAGATTCCGGAGCCGCAGGAAATTTCATTTCTGCCACAGTAGTTAAAC